>NC_056729.1:212660349-212905349 GCF_019279795.1 Protopterus annectens | reverse complement strand
TATCTTAGCCAGAGGAGAGTATATTGCCATGAGTAGATAGCTGAAAGCATTGTGGATGTACCCCCTTTGTGAGGAGGAATAATGCAAGCAGCTGTCTAAAGTGTAGGTATTTTACTTTCAGTTATTGAGAGGGTAGTAAGTAAGGTCATGGGATATGATATTGATTCAACCGACCATGTTGAGATATTCTTCTAGAAAATTATCTGTAATTAAAGTGGAGGGTTTAGCATTTGGAGGACTGTTTTATGGTGGATATGGGAATGGACTGGAAGGAGAAGGTGTTATTTTTGGTTTTCTGGAATTGTATGAATGAATAGATCAGGTTGTTTTTAAGTAAACCAAGTATAGATTAGATGAAGTAAGAATAAAATTGATTTGTTATAGAGTCAGAGGTATTGGACATTTTTATATATTGGAGTAGTAGTCTGTCCTGATTTTAATAGTTTATTTATAGATATCCACAAAAGATTAGGATTATTGTGGTGTCTTTGTTGGAAGGTAAAATAGTAGGATTGCTTGTCAATTTTTATTTTGGATTTGATAATATTTTTATTAGTTGCCAGTATCTGTCAAGAGCTGGTTGTGTTTTGTTTTGTTTTCATATTTTCCAAAGTCGTATGTCTTTGTAGCATAAGATGCTTTTTTCTTTTCTTTTAGAACAGTGCCATTTTTTTTTCTTTTGACTCTGATAGGAGCATTGTTATCAAGTATATTTAGAAAAGATGAATTAAAAAGATGATTGCATCAGTAAGTTGGAGTGTTCTTAGAGAGGTCCAGTGACATATTTTTAGGATTTCATTAAGGATATTTCTACAGAATGAGGTCAAGTTGCCGACTGTATTGTAGGTAGTTGTTTTGTTGGGGCTGCTGTGTTATCTAAGAGTGAAAGCAGGCAAGTAGTTGTAAGAGGTAGATTGTCAGCTGTACTAATATTGTTCTGGTTTCTAGTTAGTATTCAGACTAGAATAGATTTCAACCGTTTTTTGTCAATTTAATACATGTGAGTGAGTTAATTTGGGCAAGCTTGTAGAGATTTATGGGGGTTGGTGCGAGTTTTGAGATACATGTGTGCCAGTCAATCATAACACCACCTAGAATTCTAGGTTTTTGAAAGACGGTAGTGTTAAACTAGTTCAGAATATCTTCAAGTGCTGCAGCGTTATTACCTGGTACAATGTAAAGGGGTGCTACATACATATACATATGTATATATATTGTTCTTGGGTTTGTTTAACCACAAAACCTTAGTATCTAAAAATTCATCAGTGTATATGAAATGTCAGAGACCATGTAAGTGATTATGATACATGATAAAAGACTGTACCCCAAAACATTCCATCAAGTAACCAATCCATGAACTTGGAAAGACAATAGTAAAAGAAGGAGCTTGCTTCCCTTATCTGCAGATATTATTCCTAAATTTTTAATGATATTCCATGTAGAATTACTTGTAGTTGTGGTTATTAAGAGAATGCATCCATAATATTTTCTAAATGAAACAGTTGAATTGTCCCTATGTTGTATAAATATAAGTGGTAATAATTAAGCCATAAATGTTCTGTTTTACTTTCTGAAAAAAATGGAGTAATTATCTGCAATTGACATTACTGTCACAAATAATCAAATTATAACATATTTTATTTTGCTTGTTCACTTATCAAGATATTGAATAACACACAGCACCTTTAATCATTTAATTTTAATAATGATGTCATTCTTGACATTCTTGTCATTAATGTGGCCTCAAAGTAAGACCTCCTTTACTCTTAATGATTCTCCTGTCAGAAAAAAAAAAAAATATATATATATATATATATCACTGGTTAAATGGTCTTATCAGAGTAGAATATATTCTTCTAGTCTGTCATTACATTACACAGAATAATAGCAAATAAGTATCTGTATACACACACACACACACACACACAAATATATATATATATATATATATATATATATATATATATATATATATATAAACCATTATCTCCCCAGGAACATAACTGAAATGCTCTGAAAGTGAATATGATGGAGTAACAAAATTCCCTGTACATATCTTAATTGTGATTTTTTTTTTCAGTATCAGTGCTGAACAATAATTATTTATTATGCATCTCCAAAGTGCAACATTTGTCCTCCAAATGCTATAAATCTTTCATTTAAATTTTGTACAGCAATGATAAAAGGCTATGGGCAGCAATATACAAAGTCATCAATCTATATTTTACAGTAAATTATATAAGCAGAACATTTCCACACCCTGTTCAAAGAAGTTTAAGTTGCAAAATTATATAATTTTGTGACAGCAACGTTTAAATGATTTTTCAGTGCAGCAAGTGGACAAGGGAAAATGGTGCATACTGCCTACTTTGACATGGCCAAAGCACTTGATACAATACCTCACTCATACACTGTAGACTAACTCTTAGAATTATGTATAAAGCCCTATGTCACTTACCAGATAGATAGATAGCTGGCTCAACAATTGGACTCAAAAGTTTAGGATAGGGAATCTACCTCCATAAATATGCCAGTCATTAGAGGAGTCCCTTAATACACAGTGCTAAACTCACTATTGTCATTTATTTCTCTGATGTCATGACCAGTGTCAAGGGCCACTGGCTGGCCAAATTTGTAGATGGTTGCATACTCATAGAATCCCCCAAAGACAAAATATCCTTCAAGAAGGCCTGATATTGAATAAAAAAGCTGTTTCATAGCCATAATTTAAAACTCAATGCCAAGAAATGCATAATAGGATTGTTGCTCATCCGGTCAGGATAAAACAGATGAACGGTTGTGGGTTCATTTCAAGCAGCTTTATTACACACAAACACATCAGGAATGAGGCTTTGTAACTTAAACTTAAATAAACTTATAAACAGATTGATTACTGCACTCATACATGTTAACACTCTGGCTGTTTTCTCAAAATGGCACTGCTGCCTGCACATGCTCACTCTTTATATGCACATGCCTACATCTGGAAATGCTTCTTAAAGGTACATTCACACACTTTGTTCTACATCCTCTCTCTTTGAGAAATAGCTCAAACATTTAATGGCATGCAATTATACAGAAATGATCTTTTGACATGTAATTATACAGAACTAATTCTTTGACATGCAATCATACAAAATTAGACACATATAAAACAATCATGTCCAGGTTGCTTTGTATTTTATACTAGGTCTAGAAATACAACCTGATCATGTAACATAAAAGGAAAAATTGTATCTAGCAACAGGGACTGCCTTCAAGGAAGTGCAACTTTGGGGACACCTGGGACATAATCAGGAATGGAAATGGATACTGAGACATGTCCTTCTGTATAAATATTGCCAGAAATGACCTGAGATCTAGAGTCTGTATCACAGGTATGATGCTGCGATATCATTTCTGAGACAGGAAGAAGATGCTTGCATTTTCTCCTGTATTCTATACCCTCAGATTCCACTAAGTAGAATCTCAGCTTGGCGCATATATTTCTCACTTGACCAATTCGATCAAATCCTTTCGCCGTTTCCATCCTCACTGTCTCTCCTCCTTTCAATGGACAACGAAATCTGCTAATTTTATCATAGCTGGACTTCTGATAAGAACGCTTTTTAAAAAGGTGGCCTTTGATTGCTCTGGTGTTTTTAACATTAAGCACCAACAAACCTGAACTGATAGGCAAGGTTGTTCAGGTTTGCCTAGATAGAAGTCTCTGACCAGGGGAGCCAAGTAGGTTGTAACAGCATATATTTCTGAGATTAAGTAAATTCAAGAAGATATTGGTGTTGTTATGCTTTGACCTCTCTAGTAATTGCTTTGAACTCTGTACTGCATGTTCAGCAAGGCCATTTGTGTGTATTCCAGACTACAAGTAACCTGGATAAAGTCCCCCTCTTTTGCAAATCTCTGAAACAGTTGACTGGTAAACTGGGCACCGTTGTCAGAAATAACTTTATGTGGACTACCATGGATTGAGAAATGACATTTTATCTTAGTAATAACAGCACTGGATGTTAGGTTAGGTAGCAAATTGATCTCAAACCAGTTCAAAAAAGAGTCTACCAGCACTAGTAATGCTGATTGTTCCATTCAAATATGTCAGTGGCTACTGTTGACCAAGGTAGTTCAGGAATCTGGCTTAGCTGAAGTGGCTCATTTTACAAATGTGGCTTAGTTATATTGCATACTGAACAAGAAGAAAGCACTCTGTCAATGTTTTTTGATAGAGAAGGCCAAAATACTAGTCCTCTCACCCTTCTTTTGGTAGAATCAGAACCTGGGAGGCAATGATAAAAAAATCTGAATGTATTCACATTGTAATGAAGTAGGAACAATAACTTTAGGACCTTTGAAAATGATACCATCTTCCATTAGCATCTCATCTCTGTAGGGAAAATAAGGTTGCACTTCTGGTGGCACACTGGATTGCTTTGGTGCCCCTCCAACATTGACGAAGTGGTTGAGCTTTTGCAAAATTGGATCAGACTTTGTATTATCTCTCAGCTCATCATGTCTAGTGGTAGAAAAATTATGCACTTCCATGAGATCAAAGTCAAAATTCTCTGCTTTAAGCTGTTCTGTAGTATTTCTTGGCAAACTGGACAAGGTATCAGCCAAATAAAGAAGTTTGCCTTTTGTACAGACCATTTTGAAGTTATACTTTTTTAATCTGAGCATCATTGTTTGTAATCCTGCTGGAATGAAATGCATAGGCTTCTTTAAACTAGTAAGTAAAGGCTGATGAACAGTTTCGATTTGGATAGCTCGGCCACAAACATAATCATGGAAGTTCAAACATGCAAACATAATTGCCAAAAGTTCCTTCTTAATCTGAGCATACCCCATCTCAGTTTGCGTAAGAGTTTTAGATGCATAGGAACCAGGTCTGGCCTCTTGAAGAATAACTGCACCAAGAATGAACTTTGAAGCATCACTGGAAAGAACTACTGGTTTGTGGATATCATAGTACCTTAATGTAGGAGGGTTGACAATTTGTTGTTTGAGGTTATCAAATGCTCTCTGGTGTTGTTCCAGCCATGGTCAGGCAACATTTTTGCATGTCAGCTCTTTTAAAGGTGCTGATAATTCACTAAAGTCAGGATCAAATTTGCCCAAATAGTTAACTATACCAAGGAGACACAGTAAAGCTTGGACATTGTCTGGAGCTGGCATCTCAAAAATGGCTGCTTGTTTGGAAGGGTCTGGTGTTAAGACTGTAGTGGTAAATAAATGACCTACATAAGTAATCTCCGACAGTCTGAATTTATATTTCAGAGGATTAAGCCTCAAGTTCATTTCATGTGCTCTGTCCAGAACTTTCCTGAGGTTTCTGTCATGCTCTTTTTCACCCTTGCCTCCAACTAGTAAATCATTAACTATTATAGCAAATGGATAGCCCAAACAAATGTGCTCCATTGCATGTAGAAAGACCTTACTGGCAGATTTTATTCCAAAAGGCATTCGGAGGAATCTGCATCTATCAAATGTCATGCTGAATGTAGTCAGTAGTGAAGATCTGTGATCAAGCATTACTTGCCGAAATGAACTCTTTGTATCTAAGACAGAAAAATTTGGCATGAGGGTGGCAATCTCCTTGACTGTATGCATAGGATGATGAGGTCTCTTTAATGCCTTATTCAAGTCTCCTTGGTCAATGCATATTCTGATTTCATCTGAATTTTTCTTATAAGCAGCTACCATAGAAGACACCCACTCAGTTGGTTCTGTGACCGGACAAATCACACCTTGCTGCACCATTTTGTCTAATTAGAACTTGACTTTGTCCTGCATAGCTATTGGAACTCTCCTTGCTGGTCTGATTACTGGACTGACCTCTGGGTCTACTTTCATGGAGTGCACAACTGGAAGTTTGCTTAGCTTGTTGTAGAAAACATCATCATACTCTGATAAAATAGTATTAGTAAAACTGGAACTGGGACATATGCTTACATGATGTACGTCTTTGGTAAAAGAAAGCAGTTTCATTCTTAAACTGTCTCAGAGACCTAATAATGACTGAACAGGTCTTCTGACTAAATAAAGTTGCAAGTTGTAACTGTTCCCAACCGAATAGCATGAAAGCACTACTGAGCCTTCAGTTTGAATCTCTTCACCTCAATTAAGCAACAAGCTTCACACAATTAGCCAAATTAAGTTGCTTACCATCTCTCACTTTAACAAATGTTTCTACTGACATTACATTACACTTTGAACCAGTGTCCATTTTGAACTCTGTGGGTATACCATTAATCAGGACAGTACAAAATTATTTTTTCTTTGCCAAAAAATCCACTGCATTAACCTTTTCAATGACCACTGATACACTACCTACATAGAAAGTAGTGTTGCGGCTTTCTATATGATCAACTTGCTTTTCTGAGTGACCTTTCTTAATAACTGAATGAGGCCTGCTTGATTTACAAAACTTTACAAAGTGGTCCCATTTTTACACTTGTGGCATTGCTGACCAAATGCTAAGCACTTCTTTTTTTTTAGTCTTATGGTTGACTCCACAATTACTACAGTTAACAATAAGCCTTAATGTGGGTTTTGCAGACTCACCCTTATACTGCACTGAGCATGTCCTTTTTACTGAACTAGTCTTGGATCTTGCTAGAAAGTTATGGAGTCTCCCTGGAAGACTGGCAGAGGTTGCAGCTGCCATGTGCTTAGGCCTGCTTCTGCTTGCTGCATGCTTCATGCTATCTACGCTTGCTCTAGAGGCTGTTGAAACCATGCTTTTATCACATAAAAGCATACTTGTGTGTCTTTCTGTGAGCTCATGGATTTGACAAATTTCTATAGCTTTTCTTAACATTAAATCAACCACAAAGCAAGATCTTTCTCACTACAGCATTATTAACAGCAAACACAAGCCTGTCCTTTATTAACTCATCTTTCAAATCACCAAATCTGCACATTTTAGCCTTATTTCATAAGTCAGTGATATAAGCTGCAAATGTTTCACCTGGCTTTTGGTCTCCTGTATAAAATAGCTGCCTCTGTAATGCAACCTGGGGTTACATGTTTCTCTAAATTTACATTTCAAGCACTCAGGGTCCTCTCTTGATTCAGCTGGTACAACAATATGGCTGGTTCCCCCTCTCCTGTATATACTTCTGTTCCATACACAAATAAATGGTCTCTTTCAATGGCTTCTGACTCAGCTAAGTTAAGGAAAATGAATGCCCTTGTACATGCATCTTTGTCAGAAAAAGCTGCTTGTATGAAAATATCATATTCCTGCTCAGATACTCTCCAATTTTCTGCTATATTATGATCAAACACAAGTGGACTGGGTCTGCAAAATGCCTCTGCCATATCAACACACAGTAGTAAAGGTGCTTGGAATTATGTACAAATACACACATACATATAAATATGCCAGAACTTGTAATTATGCCCAGCAGCACAACAGACTCTTTCAAATAATTGCACTTAAGTCTCCATAGCACAAGAAAACTTTAAAATTACTGTACTTTATGAAACCGCTCTTTATCAATGTAAGAACTACTTTGAAATGACTGTACTTTGTGAATAAACTGTACACAGCAGAAGAAGCTCAGAGTAAGAAACATTTCAAAATGAATGCACTTTGGCACAAGACTTCCCAAAATGGCTGAACTTTGCGAAATATTTCTGTACGGTCTAAGAAACACTTTGAAATGGTGGCACTCTGTGAATAAATGTACACAGAACAAGAAACGTTTCAAAATGGCTGTACTTTGACTATACTTTGCGATATAACTGTACTTTGCACACAGCAAACTCTTTGAAGTAATTGCAGCGTAATAAAGCACACCCTCTGCAAACCCTTTTCACACTCTGAGATACTTTGAACAATTCTAGTTATGCTTTGAATGGCTTTGTCCAATGCAAAATAGTATTTTATGCCCAAAACACAGTTGTTTACTAAAACACATGCATATACCTTGCTCTTTAAGCTTATTTTGCCCTTTTATTGTACGCATTATGCCCATTTAATCTCTTATCATGCTCATTATATTTTCTTGTGCTTTTTTTTACTTTAAATATGCTTGTTATGCAAACCAAAGATAATTCTGAGTCCCATATGAATATCTCTGTTAGTTTTATCAAGTATAATGGTTTCAAACATTTCATTTAATTAATAATGCATTTCATTTGATTAATAATATGTTTTTGTAGTACTCATTTAACTAATAATGTATTTTGTGCCTTACAACTGCTCTGTTTCATTTTCTTTGCAAGATAAATCATTTGTGTTAGTTCTGGTTACCTTAAGTTCATTTCTGGCCCTTTCTGATCATTTGAGCCCTGTATCATTCAACCAGCTGAGCATATCTTCATCTTCAACTCTGCATCTCACGGCTTGAAGAAGTTGCACTCTCAATCCCTGTTCTAACAGCATGTCGCTTGTCCGGTCAGGACAAAACAGATGAATGGTTGTTGGTTCAATTCAAGAAACTTTATTGCACCCAAACACATCAGGAATGTGGCTTTGCAACTTAAACTTAAATAAACTTATAAACAGACTGACAACCGCATTCATACATGTTAACACTCTGGCTGTTCTCTCAAAATGGCACTGCTGCCTGCACATGCTCACTATTTATATACATGTGTCTACACCTGTAAATGCTTTTTAAAGGCACACACACATGCTGTGTTCTACAGGCTACCCATATAAACTACCACATTGATAATATACCTATAAGAGTAGCCACATTGGTCTGGGATTTTGGGAACACTTGTAGAGAATAACCTGACAGTTAACCATCATGTGTCTATGGTAGTAAGAAAATCATTCTCTCTTGCTTAACTTATAAGCAAGGCTTTGGCATCTAGATCCAATTATGTCACTGTTCCACTGTACTCAGCCCTCATCAGATCAGTCACTGTGTACAGAGCCCTCCTTTGATATGTACCTGATTAGGCATATGTAACAAGTGGGGCATCCACATAGATTCCTCAAAAAAACAATACAGGGCATAAACCACATACCCTACACATACCCCGTACTTGGTTTCTTACAGACTGCTGAGAGGCAGTCTATGTCTGGTCTACAAAGCATCCTCTGATCTTGCTCTGATAGACCTGCTGCACATCTATAAAACAAATAGCATCAGAATTACCTTATCTAGGGACCTACATCTGATCCATGACATAAGTAAGACATGCTGGTGGGACAGGTATATGTCTCAGAGAACACCCCTTTTTTTGTAGCAGGCTTCCCACCCAAGTGAAACAGAATTCTTCTCTAACTCATTCAAGTATAACTTGGACCAGTGGATAGGGAACTGTAAATTTTCTCCTCCTGGTCTGGTAACTATATATATAATAGGCAGATGCAGCCTGTAAATGCTTGACATCTCATGCCCAAGCATAAATATACCCATTAAAATAAATCTTGGGATTAGAAATTGGCCAGATACATTTGAGTAGCATGGTTAGGCTTAACCCCCCCCCCCCCCCCCGGGGCCCTCAGCTTGGTAATCACCATCTGCCATTATACATATTCATAAATAAGGATGAGAAGGGTAACATTTTGCAATGTGACAGTATCACCCATGACATTCACCTCTTGCTAACATTTTTGTTTCATTGTATAATGCTTGCAATTAGTTTGTTTAAGTGTGAGAAAAAATCATTCTAGTAGTTGAGACCATGACAGGTATCTGTAATGATAAGCAAGATGAGTTCTGAGGAAGACAACATGAGCGAATCAGATGAGCTCTGCAGTTACTCAAATAAGGATAAGAGAAAAGTGCTATAAAAGGTATTTACAAAGACAAAAAATGTGACATATTGAAACTATATGAAAGTATTTATTTATAACCATAGGTTCTTGTCTTATGTTATAAACAACTAATTACCTTGTACATAGGTAATAAACACAATTTAATACTGTACCACTATTCATCTGAAGTTCAATAAAAAATCAACACTATACATGCAGTAATAAATGTACTTAACTTCATGGAAAAATGTTTTTTTTTTGTTTTTTATGCCATAATTGGTAAAACACATACTTAGCTCTCATGCTTTATTATCAATAGAAGTATGCTGAAGTGTATAGGATGACCTAATCCATCGTTTTAAATTTGCCCCCAAATGGCACACATGCACACACACACACACACACACACACACACACACACACACACACACACACACACACACACACACACACATGCATGCACATGCAAACACACAAATACAAACTCACACACATGCATGCGCACACACACACACACACACACACACACACACACACACACACACACACACACCTTGTTAAATGTTTCCATATTTTTGGGAAAACTACTTGGCAAGTTTATTTCGCAATAATATCCATGCTTAATTGTGTGGTGAATTAGCACAATTTAACTAGTGAAAGATAAAAAGGGAGTATAGGGCTATTCCCTGTTAATACTCTTTCAGTATTATGGAATTAATTAGAAGTTTGGGATAGGAATGTTATGATTGTCATATCAGGGTTAAACCATCATCATAGTTTATGGAATGGACATCAAATATGTCAAAGTTTTGAGTGGCAGATTTTGCAGAGGTAATGTTTATTTGCGTTCACTTAATTCATTTAATTTTGGTAAACATTACAGTCTTTTGGTTATAACAGAACTTAACACTAACATGGTTATATCTGATGCTTGAATGAGCTTTTGGATTTAATTAAAAACCAAAAATAAAGCAATACTATCTGAATAGTGGTATAACTTAGTAAACCAAAAGTAACAAAAAACACACTAGTAGCTCAAGGAGACAAAATATTGGTTTAGCATCGTAAGTTTAATTAGCTGCTTTGGTCTTTAACAGACTTCTTCAGATGCACTTAATACTCAAATCATCCACATTATAAATATATTTAAACAGCCAATCACAATGTAAAAACAATTTTAACACAATTAAATCACAAGATAAAGTTAACCCCTTTATTAATCATTTGTTAACTTTTGAGTCTCCTATCCTTTAAAAAATGTAATATTTATTGTATGGGCCAAATAAATGAGAATACTGTTACGTTGGATGAGCATATTAATAATATGCTCAACAAAATCCATGATCTATGTGTAGAGTATAAAAATATTTTTTCTGTGGTTGATAGATTTGAGACGACCGCAGTAATTCAGAAACAGGAAAAAATATTAAGTAACAAGTCGACTTATGCGGCTAAAACTGCCTATCCCATTATAAAAAAATATGTATAATAATAAAAAAAAGTGGTCCCACTGTAATTAAGGGTTTGATCTTTAAACAGGTGGCTAAACTTGTTATAGTCACAAATATACCTTGTGGCCCTTTAAATAATGGAGAATCCCTTTATGGAAATGACATTAAAGTGGACGATGGTATAGAGGGAGACAACAACAGCATGGAGGCAATAACTCCTCTACTTTAATTAACATGGTAGCCGACATTCAAGAACTCTATTTATACTCTCCTTGGCATAAATCTGCCTTTGACAACAAAAATGTTGATGTCAGGCCAAAAAATGTGATGTGACGAAAGGGAAAGAATTATCCATTGAATCGCAGCAGGGGAAGAAGTCATGAGCAGTGAACATTTAGTGAGATCATTAACTAAAATATTTAAATTATTGGACTTTAACTTTAATACTTGTTATTACAAGTTATTGGAATTAGGGCTGAATTTTGTACTTACTTTTATATTAGAATTGAAGTTTTTTTACTAGAAGGTTAAATTTAAACTATCTTCTGAAAGATGGTAGTGTGTCTAATAGTCTAAACAGACCCTCTGTGTTTAACTACTTTGCAAAATATGTTGAAAATATTTGAGCATTTTTGTGAAAGAGATATTACAGAGATTTTAAATAAGAAGTATCCTTTCTTTAATTTTTATGAAGATGAAAAGAAAGCCCCAGATGAACTAAGGAATAATAATAGTAATCTAAGGTTTATGAAAGCCGATAAAGGCATGGGGGTTAGTTGTTATGAACTGTTGCGGCTATAAAGCTGCTATAGATAATATGTTGAGCAATGTTGAAGAATATCTCTTAATTTCTCTAAGTGACATACAAAGAAATTATAAGTATATATATTCATGTTTATTTGAATTTTTCATGAATAATATTAACTTTGAATTGTATATTTTTTTGGTAATTGAGAATACAAAGATTGGTGTTATGTTTGGCATACCAAAAAATACATAAAAGTCTAACCCAACCTCCTTTTAGACCTATTGTATCAGCCCCTAACAGTAATACAGAGGGTATTTTCCTGTTTTTAGATAGTCTTAAATCCCTTGGTCTAACAATTGCCATCGTATGTTAGAGATTCTTGGGATTTTTTAGACAAACTATGCAATTGCAACACAAATCATGGATGCAATAATACGGATATTTTTATGGTGACTGTTAATATTTCCTCATTATTTACTAGTATCCCACAAGATATAGATGTTGAACAGACCTCTTAACTGTCCCAAATTTCACAGAATATCCAGATTTTTACTTCTTATTTTTGAACTATTCCTCATAAAATTTGTAGTTTTCTGGCAAATCACCGGGATGATCTGAGGATCGAAGTCACTAAATAATGACATACATTTGAGTCTTAGTCTTCAACTCCTTCAGAAAATGCATGGTAACACAAGCCTATTACTCTAGAAATTTTTTAAGTTTATAAGAATAATATTAAAAATATGTCCCTATTTTAAGGCCTTTGTCCCATTATTTTCTCAGGGTCTGTCCATATTTTTTGGACTGTGAGGTTGAGAGGTATGGTGTTGAATTTATTAGGTTATTTATGGTAAAATACACTGATATTACTAATTATTTCTCCAATTTTTATTGTCCCATGCTTGAAATTTTGATATAGGACATTTTTTTTCTTTTTAATAAGAAATGTTATAAGCAAACAAAAGGCGTAGCCATGAGGTTTGCGATAGACCTGACTTTGAGAATTTGGTCATAGGTTGGTGAGAAATGGGTATTTTGCCTTTAGATACTTATTATAACAAAACCATTTATTGCAAATAGTTTGTTGATGCCTTATTTTTCATATTTAATGGTACTTTTCATGACACACCACAGGACCAGTAATTAAGGAGCATCAATTCTCACCACTGGCAACAGTGTGAGACATTCACTGGGAGGATAACTAGTACACACACAATATTTCCAGATGCAGCTCTCTGCATCAAGTGCAATTTCCCTTAAGAGCACACAGAGATCACAGTCAGTCTGGGGCTGGTTTCTCTCTCTTTCTCCAGACCCAGTAAGACTCCTCACTGGCACAGCTATAGAATTGAGTCATTAGCCAGGATACCAAGCCAAGTCCTCCAACACTCTCTCTGTCCAACCAGTGCTTTGGGTCCCTGCCCAAGTAGCTGACACACACACTTTTGGAGATTTGTTTTACACACACACACACACACACACACACACACACACACACACACACACACATGGAAAAGGCTGGCACCAGTTTACTAGCTATCCCCCCTTCTGCCCAGACTATAAGGTAGTTACCAGTGCCCCCAGAATCCCTTATCAGCTACTTTAAGTCCCTTAACAAAGTGTATCTGATTTTACTGTGTAATATTAATATGAATAAAAATGGTAGTTTAACCAAGAGCAAAGCTATTAGGAGTTGCCCACACAGTGTCACCAAATAAATATGCAAGTACTGTCAAGACTTAAATATCTCTGCACAGATCAGACCCAATGAAATGTTTAAATATATTTAATAATAATTAATAAAAGAACAAGGCAATGCTAAATATATATTCACAGTGACATCAGAGTTCAAAATCACAGGAAATATTTAAAACAACATTGCAGTACAGGCTCACACAAATAAACAAAAACATCTAACTTAAGCTTTTCTATATTCCTGACTGTATCTAAGAGAGTTATACTGTTCCCTATAAACTTACTTCATTGGAGCAAGGCAGATGTGGTGAATGTTCTTTCTAGTTGTTGTTGTCAGGTCCAAGACAGAATGTAGAATGCTCTTTCTCACTAAGAGACTGCTCAAATTAATATCTAAAATATTAAAGCTGGTCTTGCTTGCAGAATGACATCATTTCTATTTATCTGACTTCTAGTTCCCAGGCCAAAGCCCTCATTGCTAGAAGCTGGCAGTTATTTAGCATCTAGCTGTAAAAATATACAGACAAGGGTTTTTATTCAAATCATTGGTAGATGCTGGAAGTCATAAAACAATTGTATTCCTTCATGCTTCGAAAGTAGCAAATTGTTCACTGAATGGACAATACAGAAATCTTTCTAGCACAGACTCTCCCCGGGATTCATGAAGCTTGGTGCAAGGCCGGCGTTAGGCTTGCGCCAACCATGCGGCGTACAGATGGCGCAGTAGCGCCATATGCATATTGATGAAGGCGTGCTGCCGCCACAGCCACGTGCATAGGAAACAAGCGCGAGTGCATGGGGCATGTCAAAGTGCCGCACGGAGGCGTGGAAATGTTGGCTGTTGACATGCAACCTAAAATGCTGAATATTACAGTCGGCCTGCAATAGTATTCACACCTGTCAGTGCCCGTGGATGCTGAAACATATGCAAAGCATGCAAGACAGTTCATGCGAACACAAAACTAATAAGCAAACACAAATTCTCGTTAGCGAATACCGAGTCTCCATCCCTCGAACAAATGACATTTATCACCATGTGCCCATATTCTAATGCAGTGTTGATAGTTATACCAAGTGGAAGTGAAACGCATCATGTTAACGTGCTGCCAATAGCTAAGTCTATGCCAATGGTCAGGGTTACCACCTGTCCCACATTGTGAGGGATAGTACACAGCTGGGCAGTTGTGTACATACCAAAACCATTATAAATGTAAAATATCCTGTGACCGTATGACATAATTATGTCCCACATCGCATGTAATAGTCACATACAATAGTTATTTCTGTATGTAACATACCACATGTCACAAGAAATAGAATAAGCACGTAAACGAAACAGAAGGAGCAAATAAACTGCTACAACAATAAGCTAACATGTAGGCATAAAACAAAAGTATTATCCATTGCACTGACTGTGGGTATGTGTTGTCCTGTAGAAACTGATCTGTGTCCAGAATATATCCCATCCTGGCCATATGAAAAGGGGGCAACCCTACAAATGGTCAGAGCATTCGGCCAAAATCTGCCCATATGCGGTCCAAGCCGTTCTTGTCAGGATGTGTCAAATTTGAACGGGTATTACCCGGGTGTACCTACCATGTCATGAAAGATAAGTATTTGCGTGTACCTATGTGCATGATGTACAGCATGTGGAAGGTGAAAAATGCCAGGGTAGTCCTCACAACCATACAGGTACCTGACATATGTAGTGTATGCAATGTTTACCCTTGACTGTGCCTTAGGCCATCAACCAAAGAAGGGATGGATGTAGTGTCTGGAATATGTGTGTGGGGGAGATGGGTAATGTTATAATCCACAAAGGCGAGACTGTGTTGGATGCGCAATAGGTGAACTGGAGGTGTATGAGGGAGCAGCGGGTGAATCAGAAAGAAACACAAACATACACATCCACAATACATCCTGACAGGCCATACTGTAGAACACAATCACACAAACATACGAATATTAAAATGTGCGATTCACATGTACAGAAATGTCACCGGCACTTACCCAAAGAATGGTCTGGACAGAACTGAGCCATCTAACTGCAACACACCTGGATGCATAATTGAATACCCATCATTCCCTCTACAGCACACAACCCGGCCCCATTCCTGAACGTCCACCAAATCCAGCCATACTCTGGCTACTAGCTTGGCGCAGCCATATCTACACATACTGACCACTACTCATATGTAGTAGGCAGTGTCACCCTAGGCAGTGTCAGGATTGCAAACTATGTATCCCTTGCATGTAAAACCCCATCACATTTTCATACATCCAGAAAAATCGAAGGTTGTTTTCTCATTCAATTTTTGGATATCCCTCATGGGATAAGTATCCTGAGTAAACATCAGACTTGGTATCACGACACGATGTTCAGTCCTGTAGACATCTGGACACAAGTTGTATGTGCAGTAGTGGTTCACAAGACTGCTCAGCCTCCTGCCGGTCATGCAGAACCTACTACCCGGGATCAAACACCTGTCCGTGATGCATGTCTCCCCACATGAATTATCGAGAAAATATACTATACACAGTCGCATAGTGGCACTTGGAAATAGGGTGGTTAAGGCGCTGACGTAAGCAGCGTACCTCCTGTCTCACTTTGTGAGGGACAGTCCTTATTTGGGTAGGTGTGTCCTGACCAAGAATGATACAATGGCAAATGTCCTGTGATTGTAGGAAATAACTATGTACCATATTTCATGTAACAGTTGCCTAAAACAGTTATGTCTGGATGTAAAATATGTAAATCGTACAAGAAACAGAATAAGCAACTAAAAGTTGCCTAAAACAGTTATGTCTGGATGTAAAATATGTAAATCGTACAAGAAACAGAATAAGCAACTAAAGTGCTACAGGAATAGGCTCTCATCTAGGAAAATAATTAATGTTCTAAACCCTGTACTGACCGTGGGTATGTGTTGGCCTAAACAATCTGGTGTGTCCAGAATATATCCCATCCTGGACATATGAAAATGTGGCAACCCTACCAATGGTCACAGCATTCACACAATAACTGGCCATCCTCTTAATCACTCATAAAACCAGTGACCTTTGGAGGAAAGGTGTTGAATGACACCTGAATGAATAATGACAATAATTAAGAGTAATAGACGCTTTTAACTTCAGAAAATAAGTATTAATACATATGCTCTGAATCTGTCAACACGTTTCAAGTTAATAGTACTAATATTGTAGAAGTGTCCATGATTGTCCCTGATTTGTCATTGCCTTGACCCTGTCATTGTTGAAATTAGTCCCTGAGTGTTTGAGAGGTCTGTACACATATGTACACCAACCATCTGTCATATTTGTTGACAGTACTATTGAATACCTGTAGTGAAGTCGTAAGTGATGGCCAGAATAATATCCTTCGGATATAGGGAGGTAAAGGCAGCGGTCATGCGCGATGTACATTCAACTGTATGGGAAATGTAAATAGGTGTGTAGGTGTATGTACAGACAGACATATATATACATATATATATATATATATATATATATATATAGATATATATATACACACACACACACACACACACACACACACACACACATATATATATATATATATATAAATGAACATGGTCACAATAAAGCATTCATAATGAATGTGAAGGGAAACACCAGTGGAAACACCCCCACCCTGTATTATGTACTGGAACCACCCCCCACACTATATTATGTAGTGCCAACATAATAATCTGGTCAGAGGTGCCCAAACCTCTGCGTCTGTAAACACAGGTAGAATGTTAAAATTGGGACCAACTCTGTCCATGTGCTATGTCTGACATTTGAATAGGGACAGGGCAGTTCCGGTCACCAGTCGGACAAGCCTAAACCTGGATCACCAAATGAACACCCTGACAATCAAACACACGTATGTGCCAGGACTATAAGCTTTGGAGTTCTGAATATCCTTGGAGTGAGTAAACATGCAGCTCAGGTCCAGAGCAGTAGGGAATAGGGAATGTCGCATGTGTAGTACTGCGGTTTTCCCAGCAGGAGAATGGATGCCTGCTGTATAAGTGAAGCGGTGAGGAGTATGTTAGGGTAGCTGTGAACCATGGGTATACATATAAATGAAGCAGAACACCAATAGTGTAGTGGTTAGAGCATCCGCCTAATATAAAGGCATTCCCAGTTCAAGTACGACTATAGCACAAATCATTTTCCTGTGTAATGAATGCCTCTGTGCTGTAAAGCCAACATTTAAACATGTAAAGGTGAACGTATGTTTCGCATGGGGCCATTAACCGGATTCCATCAGTCAAAGTGGTACTGTCATAATGAATAAGGCACACGTAAGTACAAAGAAGTGGCAGTAAACATATGTAACTCACAATAAACATATGCAAGTGCACCTGAGCGGGTGTAAGCAGCTCCCAGCATAGCAAATGTATGTTGTTATGTACAGATGTAACATATATATATATATATATATATATATATATATATATATATATATATATATATATATATATATATATTACTTACGTATTATCGCAACCAGATTTTCGTGGTTGCTAAATTCACATGCTGCAATGAAAATCATTGTGGGAAACACCGTAAGGTGCTATTTTACGTCCTTACTGATGAAAAATCAGTTTGGCTTACATTCAGGAAATGAAACAATGGTGCAAGTCTTCTTTCTGTGTTGCGTGCATTACACATGCATGCATCAATTGGCAGGACTGCTGTCTTACTGAGGAAAAGAGTAGTTTAACTGGGAGGAAGGAATGCTGAGAAGAAAAACATAGACAACTGTTATTCTAATCCCTTAGAACTGCCCAATAACTTTACATTACAAATTGTTCCTGTTCCTAAAAGTAATGTAAAGTTTTTGGCCAGTTATAAGGAATTAGAATAACATTTTGAATAGTAATCAGGTCTTCCCTATCATTACTCATAGTTGGCATTTCTTCTGGACAAGGATATCAGTAATTGCCTGTTCATTTTCACTTCGCTGTTTGGGGAAACAATTTTGTTCGAGTTTTTGTGCAGCCGCTTCCCCCAACAATCAAAATCCTGCAGTGGGTGCATATACACTGGTGAGAGAAACAGCATCTTAAAATGTATTAAATTCACCATCCAAACTGTGATATTAGACACTCGTATGAACTCATATTAGACACACTTAAGAACCCAACCAACAGGACGATATCAGCCGTTATAACTCAAGCATGCATCTGCAATGCACGCAAGACAGGGAGAGGGTTTCTCAAATTGTCCCTGTTCCTAAAAGGAATGTGAACTTTTTGGATTATTGTAAGTAAGTAGAATAACAGTTGAAAGTGTTTCATGTACTTGGATTTGTGGAAGTATGCGCATATCGCTCTGGTTACGATAATATGTAAGTACTATATATATATATATATATATATATATATATATATATATATATATATACATATATATATATATATATGATTGTAGATATACACATGTATATAACTAGGTTACGTTACAGCAATTACGGGTAACATATGTTCAGACTGGGCATATGTTACTGGGAGGTCCAATAAACAAACGTTTACCTCCCACACTGCCCAGCTAGGCCGGTCAGACATACAAACACGTAATAAAGGTAAATGCACCGCTGCTTTCCAAACCACCGGCAGGAAAGTACCAGTGGGAGAGATCTGCAAGGTCTACACTTGAAATATGGATAACGGGGTCCCTTGCGGGACACCAAAAATTCGACATACAGATGAACTTGTGATTATCGATGTGAGCATAATGTAGCTGTACACGGAACAGTAGGTTGTGCAAGTGTAATAACACATGGGTTGACAAAATGTACGACATGTGTCCCGAGACGGGGAGAGTGGGCAGTGTGTAGGGGTGTGTTCATACCCCAGCTGCGCTCACAGTATTTGTCATGAGTGCTGTAGAGGTGTGTCAGGTAGGTGAATCATGGGTATGCAATAATGGGCCTAAGTGTGCAGGTGTTGGTTGGCAGAGATGTATTAGGCCCGCACAGTGAAAGTAATTCATATTCCTGTGTGGGCACTGCTGATGCTCATACCTCCCAAACCTGAAGAGCATATCTACTGGATAGTCCGTAAACCATTGGGGGAACACGTAGGGAATATATCAGTGCCCGGTACTCGATTATCATGGACGTCTGTGATTACGAATCAGAATCTAACACAATCCTAACTAAACCCTTCCAGAACTACTGATATTAGGTGGACAGGTGGCAGAATACACGTAATGACTAATGACAACATGTATGAGTCATAAACAGCATGTAACTCGACAGATGTGAATGAACACATATGCCCTGTGACTGTCAATGTGTCAGGTTAATAGAACCAATCATCTAAATGTGTCCCTGAGGTTGTTATGCAGTGTCCCTGATACAGTGTTCATTCCTCCCCATTCGTATGTGAAGTCTGCTAGTGATGGAAAGCACATATTCTGCCGACCACCTTAGGTAGATGATAGCATAATAGTTTGGGGTTACCACCTGTTCGCCTTTGTGAGGGACACTCCACTCTGACCAGTTGTGTCCTGCAAAATGAATGTTACGGCACATGGCCTGTGATTTCTGGAAAAGAGTTCATATATTGTTTGTAGTTGTTGCATTAAATGATTTTGTTGTATCTGAAACAACTAGATGTTATAGGAAACAGTATAAGCAACTATAATGCTACAAGAATAACCTTAACTAATGCAAACCGGTGAAGTAGTCAATTTTCCACTGGCTGTGGGTATGTGTTGCCTTGCCAAATCTGACATCTCTACATATAGGTCCTATAGGGCTGCCACCTTTCCAAATGGCCAAAGTGGAACCTGCTCCATAGAAATGTCAGACGTACCAGGTCAGAACATACCTACAGCCATGCATAGTACAGAAATATACATATTAGCACAAATCAAAGCTTAGTCTAGCAGCATTCAAGTTGCTTATGCTACTTCACATAACATATCGAAGTGTCATCTATACAATAACCATTACATGCAACTATTAGAGAAACGTAGAATATAATAATGTCCTCTAATTAGGACATTTGCTATGGCTAGATTATTCTCGCATGACACATATGCCTAATGAGGGACTGTCCCATGCAAAGTGGGAAAGGTGTTACTCCTAAAGTCTCACTTCGGCCAATTTAAAAGGTGGAAAACCTACAATTGGTATGCAATAGCATGACCCGGCAGAAAGATGCGTTTCCCAAAACACATATACATGTCAGCATTGCAGAGTATCGGTTCCCATGTATCAGCCAGATGGGAGCAGATTGTATGAGGAACACGCATATAATATGATTATGTCACTGGACTGGCCGCTGATTTCGTACAGTCGAACGCCTGCCGTCACATAATGGTTAGCCATACCCGATACTGTAATCATGTAGTCCAATGTAATAGGCATCACAAGGGATCATGCCCACCCAGCGTGAGTGACAAATGCAAGCACCAATGTCGGTGCACGTGCAAGTGAGTGAGCGAGAGGGTGTAAGCGTGTTTGTCTACTAGTATGTGAGTATTGCACTGTTAAAGAAATGTGGAGTCTAAACAAGTATAAGGAGCTGTAACCAGAGGTCAGCAGTGCTTATCACTGCGCAAAGCCATGCACAACCGCTCCCACCTGCTGGAATGTGCCTTACCCACTCCGTATCCAAAGGCCTTGTTCTGTCCACAAACAAAGAACTGTCCTTTGCAAGTGTTGGTAGCAACACCCTGCACACACAGCTGATTTGAATTACCAATACACCATGGCATATATACAGACAATAGACAGTACCACACACATACCATACAGCACAGTCATCCAACAGTATAGCAATGTACTGGCAGATATTCCGGACCACTGGTGTTTGCATACCTGGCCGTCTTGTGTTTAAGTGTGTGGGCATGCCCAGTATGACCGTTACGCATGTTGTCGACTGACATTACCATCATACCTTCATGTGTTTGAGCATGCCCAGTATGGTTAACTGGATTGTATGTGTCACATGTCCAGGTAGTCAGTACTGTGGTGCCGAGCCCTGCGTTGTACACTGACAGGTGGCATGCTGTGTCTACAGGATAGCCAATGGTCATGTGGCATTGACTGTTGCTACATTTCTGCACAGCATGGGGGGACATCCAACTGTATCCACATTCCTACACAGTACCGGGAGTGGTGCACATGACTTTCACATGTGTATGTTGGAAGGGGAGACCACTGACAGTTGTACACTTTTGCTACTACTGTACTGGTATGCCAGGTACACCATTTCAGTGTGTGGACCTACCCAATTTTCTGGCTAGAGGTATACCAGTGTACTTCAGATCCTAGCTTTAATTACCAACATAGTGGTTTCAGACGTCCTAGCCTTCACAACCTACATCCAACTGCCTGGCCTGCTGTAGTCTGTGTGTGTGTCTGTGGGGGTTGGGGTCAGCCATTGGGCATATCCAGAGGCCATTGTATAGCATTTGTCTGCATTGGTCTACACCTGTCCAGCTGTATGAGACTTGTGTGGGCTGTATGGATACACATGATGTTCAGCCCATAAACTGCAGTGGGTCAGGACACCCTGTGTACTACTGGCTACTATTGTGACCCCTGTATGTGCTGCAGATGTTATGGTGCCAGTATGGATGTGTACTGTCTGCTGCCCTAACAGTCAGCCACCAAATTCCCTTGTATGCTCACATCCATACCATAGCTACAGGTAAAAACACATTCTAATACAACTGCCAATTGGTAGGTTGATTGACTTACCTTGGGGGTGTGCCAGACCTGAGGATGGTGCTGGAGGGATGCCTATGTCGTATGCACACAGTGCACTTCCTATACATGGCTGAGCACAGATAGTGTCATGTTTGGCATCCCTTTTACTGTCTGTGCGAGTCAGAGAGGGTGAAATTCCCTGGGTACCTACTGTGCCATGCGTTGCCTCTTTGCCAAGGGCAGGTCATACTGTGCCTGCCTCCGTTCGCCTACTGGGTCCAGCTCAGGTAGTTCCTTTTCCAATTCACAGTGTGCCTGTACAGGCCTTGGCATTGGTGGGGGGCTGTGTGGCCCTGCCCCATGCTGTTCCTGCTGCAACTGTTTCTGCAGGATCATATTGTGTAGCATAGCACATACCATAACAATTTGGGTGCATGTAGGTGGTGAATACTGCAAGGCTCCACCGGATGTGTCCAGACACCAGAACCATGACCTGAGCATCCCAAACACACGCTCAATTATATGTCTTGCCTGTGTGTGTGTGTGCCACATTATGGTTTAGTTGTTCAGGTGTGTGTGCATTGCTGATTGGTGTCATCAGCCACGACTCCAGTGGTTACCCAGCATCCCCCACTAGGTGACTGTAGGGCATGTCCTTATTGGCAAAGGTGTGGTATAGCTGCATCAGATGCCATATATCAGAATCATCATAGCTTTCAGGGCAGCCAGCACACACATTCAGTATAATGCCCTGGCCATTGCATACGACCTAGCTGTTGGAGGGTATGCCTCTGCGGTTAATGTAGGCCCTACCCCGCTCACTGGGTGGTGCTTTGATGCATAAATGCGTGCAGGCTATAGCACACAGTACCCCAGGGTAGTCTGCCATTTGGTGGAGGAGACGCATATTGCTGGTCAACACCTCACGTGTGATGAGGACATGTACGTGCTCACTGGCATGTGGTGACATGGCATCTAGGAACTGGTGCAATACTCTGGATGCAGATGCCTGTGGGATCCCCATGATACGCCCAGTTGTGCTTTGTATACCTAGGCCTACACATACCTTGGTATCCACTGGGATGTGTTTCCCTCGGCCTGTTCGATGTGTCGGTGTGACTGACACAGCTCAACAAGCTGCTGTAGGAGGTCTCTGTCCACCCCATAGCACTCCACTATCTCCAGCTCATGTAGCCTCTGGTAGGTTACCCTGGGTCTGTAAAGTCTTCTGTCTCCTCACCAAGGATTGTTTTGCAGCATTCACATCCTCACCACCCTCAGCCTCCTGCACATGTCGGTCTATGTTGCCTGCTGCAGCCCTTCTCATTTGGTTGGATTGTGTCGAGAAATGTCCCCGCATGTGTACACCGGTGGTGTAGAGTGTGTAAGAAACCTGTGTGTATGGTGCTTGGTCCCTTTACCGTAGTGTTCTGTGCTGGGCTGGCCATGTAATCTGCTGATTGTGGTAATTATCACCTGTTTGCGCAGCTTGTTCACCTTGACTACTCCACTACTGCTGTTGCCCCTCCTAATTTCACTAGGCAGGTATAGACACACCCCTAGCTTAGGCATGCTAAGGCAGGAGCAATCCCGAGGCACAGGGCTCCAATGTACGTGCAGTATGCCTGACACCCCCCCCCCATGCTTTCATCTATATTCGAGTCCTGCACCCGGCTATCTACACACATACACTCTTGGGATCTACATCACACCCTGGGGATAAACGGGATTCACTATTTTCAACCTCATTTGCATTGTATTGTCTTCTAATGCATAGTTATATGATCCATACTGATCCTCCAAAATAATAACCACTGCTTACTGTCGCTCAGATCTGCACACAACTGGTTAAAGGTGCCTTACTATCACCATGTTCAATGTCCCTTTTTCTTCCCAGCAACAAAATAACCAGTCTCTACATGACTAGAACCCGGGACCATACACACCACAGATGATGTGCTTTACCACTAAGCCATGGCAGATATACCTATATCCGAGGTGATCATGTACAGATTATCCAGCACAAACATTCAATAGTATAGGACATGAATTCCATCATGTAGATTTATGTGTGCTAATGTCCACATATATATATCCATATATATATATATATATATATATATATATATATATATCTATATGTATGTTTGTGTCTTTCGGCTTTTCCCGGTTAGGGGTCACCACAGCGGAACTCCAGTCCACTAATGATTGGCAGTAGATTTTTACGTGCTGGCTTGCCGGGCCTAACACACAACCTTCAATGAAGGAACGCCCATTCATGCATGTCGACACACAGAAGACGCTCTAAACTGAGAATCGAACGGGCAATGTCTAACTGTGAGGTGACAACGCTAATGCTTTGGTGTCATGTGGTCCGCTGTTGTAATATAAATTATATATCTACATATGTGTGTGTATATATGTGTGTGTGTGTGTGTGTGTGTGTGTGTGTGTGTGTGTGTGTGTGTGTGTGTATATATATATATATATATATATATATATATATATATATATATATATATATATATATATATATATATATATATATATATACACACACACACACACACACACACACACACACACACATATATACATATACACACACATACGTAGATATAGAATTTATATCACAACAGCAGACCACATGACACCAAAGCAATAGACAAGAATGAAAAGGAAACCACATGTGCCACCTGCATTATGTAGTGGTGTCGCTATCAAGGCAAGTGTGTTCCGTTGCATCACATGGGTCAGACTGTATTAAGGGTAAGTGTAGAGCTGCTGACATTTACTCACCAGACCTATTGGCGGATGTATGTGTATGTCTTTCCAACCCAGTCTCTTGGGCAATTATGACATTTGTGGACAATATATAGGAAAGCAACAAAACACACTCAACACATCCTGGAGCTAGCCACTCACAGATAACAACACATAGGATATGACTGCCAAACACACACACCTGTCATGCCTTGGAATAGAACACCTACCTGGCTATTCTGTCACACTACAGCATTATGTAGTTATATAACGCGCTATAAAGACTACTGGATCACAGCACTCCCAGAGGCATACTTCTAGTTGGGTGACATCATCAGCAAAGGCAAAGACGTCGATAGGGATTTTATGGAGAGTGAGAAGTCTAAAAGCATTACTCTGTCCCCAGGCAGCTGGAAACACACACACTTGGCAGGGCTGGGATTAGAACATAGACCTAACTACTTTATCACACTACAGCATTACGCAGTTATAGAACGTGCTACCGAGATTACTGGAGCACAGCACTCCCAGAGGCATACTTCTAGGTGGGTGACATCATTAGCAATGGAAAAGACGCCGATAGGGATTGTATGGAGAGTGAGCAGTACTCTGCCCCCAGGCAGGTGAAAACACACACACACACTTGGCAGGGCTGGGATTAGAACATAGACCTAACTACCTTATCACACTACAGCATTACACAGTTACAGAATGCGCTACCAAGATTACTGGAACACTGCACTCCCAGAGGCATACTTCTAGGTGGGTGACATCATTAGCAATGGAAAAGATGCCGATATGGATTGTATGGAGAGTGAGCAGTCTAAAATCAGTACTCTGTCCCCAGGCAGCTGGAAGCACACACACACACACACACTTGGCAGGGCTGGGATTAGAACATAGACCTAACTACCTTATCACACTACAGTATTACGCAGTTACAGAACATGCTACTGAGATTACTGGAGCACAGCACTCCCAGAGGCATACTTCTAGGTGGTTGATATCATCAGCAATGGAAAAGACGCTGATAGGGATTGTATGGAGTGTGAGCAGTCTCAAAGCATATTACTGTCCCAAGGCAGACGTTGACAAACACACGCCAGTGGTGTGAGTGGGACAACTGCCTATCTATGGACCACTATTACAACACTACATAGATACGAGACGCGCCACAGACACTACACCTTTCAAGACAGTCAATATGACCTTCTAGGAATGCGGACATCAACATGGATGCTGGCAGTTATGGTGTACATACCTGTGAACCAGTGTGTTCAATGTATGACTCCATCCTGAAGTGGGGTATGGCCATCTGTTGCCTGGGTGACCACTATCGCTATACAGGATTACAATGGTCATGCCCATACACATAGAGGTACATAACTGACACAAGGTGCCACTGGTCATGCTCACACACTTAGTAGCACTTGTCCGTTTGGAATGCACTATGTGTCCATCTACACAACGGCATACTGGGCATGCTCACACACTTAGTAGTGAAGGGCTGTCTTGTATGAACTCTGATTCTAAACACGGAAGGGCACAGTGTGTCGATAGTCATCATTGTTAGCATGAATGCTGCACTACATATAGCTGACACCGGTCTTCTACATAAAGTCTGCTGCTGTCCATCACCTTAGCTGTACCAATCTAAACCTGGCACACTAATACCACCCGTGGTGATGTCCTGTCAGGAGTGGCTACTTTGCACATATAGTACCATTCATAGATGAATATCCTGAGACCAGGTAAACACCCTGACACCTAGAGGACAACTGCATTGTATGTGTATGTTAAATAGTGCTAGATGTGTAGCGTTCGTAATCACAGCTGCCAATCTAGATCCAACAATGAGGAATACTGACATCTGTGCAGTGAGGAACACCTGGCATAAGGCTCAGTTGTGCACAATAGCACTACCACTGTATACCTCAGATACAGACATGTAGGCCATAACACTGTTATGGACCACTCCAGGTGGTAGTGTCCCCACATACATGAAGGCCACTCACATGTACTGACCAGTACACTCTCAAAAGCCATCACAGATGTGTTATGTGCAGATCACAGTGTCAAATGCTGCATTGTAGGATGTAGCCCTCAGACATCACCATGTCCTTGGAACAGCAACACACATCCATACATTAGTACAACACAATGTTACTCATAAACAGTGGACTGTACCTAGCTCTACAGCAACAGTGCAGACTACCCATGTACTGACAGGGTTCCATCATGTGTTATGCAATGCAATGATACCACTGTTCATAACCAGGTCGGCTGTACACATAACAGGGGCCCTGGGTCATATACAGCTGTAACAGATAACTGTTGCTGTACACCAGTAAACACACTCATGTTCAGATATGACATACATGTACCTGCCATGGATACGTACATGCCCCCCACACACACAACACATATGTACATAGCATAGCTTTTGCTGTCCCTCCTGCAGACAAGTGGCTACAGCAATTACACGCATGCACATGGAAGGTAGGTCCATGGCTGTTGAATGCTAACAGTACATAAGGCGTGATAGCAATGTTGACTGAGTTACCCATGACAACTATCATATCATACAACAGTCCATGTGTCATGTATGTCATCACACGTCCACCAATTGCAATGCATACAAACATGGCTACATGACAGGAATGTAGGACCTACACACATGTACATGTAGTGGTGTGCATTCAGCTACCATGCATGTGCAGTAGCTGATGTTCACAGTTCATCTGTGTCTTACTACAACATGCAGTTGCAATGCAGCCCCATCATTGACACCTGTAAATGGAGAAATACTGACAGTACGGTAAGATGTACATCAGGTATGTATAGCTGTATGTACATGAAGTGGTGGGCCAACTTTGCAGATGGCTGTTTGCTGAAGATAGCTCACAGGTGTGTCACAAGCTGTCCTACCATAACGTGCAAACACTAAGCTGTGTTTCAGTTAATTGAAGGTGAAGACATACAACCTACATAGCGGTCAGGGTGTCACTGACTGTAAATCACTTGACTCCTGTAACACTTAGGTCCTCCCATGTGCATATAGCAGCACAATTGCTGAAGGCAGCGTCGGTACACATTGTAATGCGAGAAATAATGTTGCATGTCTGTCAGACGTATCATAAGATAGCAAGTGTGTGATTCACAGTACTGCCATGTGTGTTTGCTTGTGTGTCCATATATGCCACGTATGGTGGGGAATACATCCCAATTGTTACACACCCCTGTACACTTTTGTAGAGATCTGTACATACTGCAGTATAGAAAGTGAGACATAGGCAGGGGTGGTGTGTGTATCACACACATGTTAGCTATCTGTATGTGCATGACATAGGTGAATTCAATTGTGGACTCCACAGTGTGTGTGGTGTGCGCATGTATGTGTGCACACAGTTCTGCCATGTGTCCGGCCTACACAGGGGTATTATTGACAGCTCCAGATTGTACAGACCAGGATTTACAGCTCACTGTGTCCAGCCATGGCCACATGACCTGTGCCTGCCAGGGATTGTACGGGCACTACCAGACAGAGGTACAGATTGGGTACTGTCTGATGACAAATGTCCACTGGATCTGTGTCACCACTGGGACCGTTCAGGGCCACGTCCATGTGGCCTGCTGTGTCCTGGTGTGGACAGCCCAGCACCAGCTGCACTGCTGCAGCTACCAGCACTATGGGAGTGAGCATGTGAGGTAGCTCATTCACGTAGACCTACACCAGGTGGTGTAGCTGGCCTACGTCCACGTGGCCTATGTCTCACTCCTACCAGATGTTCCAGCACAGACAGCTCACACTCACGGATTGTCATGCCACGGTCAAGGATTCCAACCATGTCACCCAATCATCTGTCCAAAACTTCAGCTATATGCTGTTGAGCATTTGCCAATGCCTGGATGTTGTCATTTAAAGAACGGATAGCAGCCTTCTGAAGCCTCTGCCCTTCTCTGTTCTGCCATTCAGCACATGCCTGTGCTGCCATTACAGTCTGAAACATGCATCTGGTGACACCAGCTGCTGCTCTCTGTCCTGCAGGTGCATGTTGGCCAGAGGGCCTCCTACGAGCAGCACTGGCCACATGCCTATGTGGCACATCTGCAGTCATTTGACTGACACCATGGTGTGAAGACACACCTTCCATAGCCACCACACGTTCCTGTTCTAAGCTAACACACGCTAACTGTCCTTCCTCTATGGCCACTGGTGATGGGGTATGTGTTGGCATGAGAACTGCGTGTGGGGAAGAGGGGGATATAGGTGAAATGGCAACCAATGGCACAGATTTAGCCCCTGACAACTCTGCCTGTACCTCAAGCATATGTTCATCATCACTGCTAGCGTCTGTGGGGACACTAACATCAGATGGACCGCAGGAGGGTAACACACCTACATCACCCGTGAAGGCAAACAAAGACTCTACATTACAATAGAGACACACACAAAGACACACACACAGACACACACACACACACACACACACACACACACACACACACACACACACGCACACGCACACACCATGCATGTGATTTGACAGAAGGCATGCAACATGCATGTGATACAGCAGACGGCATGCAGCTTAGACATTAATAGTGGTAGTTATCATACATCCCTGGGTTGCACACAACAGCAAGCATGTCTCATAGCAGAAGCCATGCATTTCACACAATCATGGTAGTAAGCATGCATCCCTGTGATACACCATGTGGACCAGCACAGGTTAACAGTACACATGGCTGATGTGAGGCATATGTCCTTGACATTAACATGTAGTATGACATGTAATCTGATGACGTGTGCATTGACATGCATACATGTTTGACACAATGGTGTCCTGACACATGTACAGCGGTGTAATGGTGTCACATTGCAGTGTTGTCTGTACACCCTACCATTGAGGGGTATTATGAGGCGTCTATAGTGCTATACAGTGTGAAGTACAGACACAGTACCATTGCATGGAATCATGAGGCATCTCTATTGCTATACAGTGTGGAATACACACACAGTGCATACACAATACATAAATACTGTGGTTTGTGACCCAAGTCACTGAGGTGTATACACATTAAACCATGATGTGTCATGTGTGACAGGTCACTGAAAGGCATAAGGATGACACCTTTGCACAACTGCTAACATTTATTGGCTGCCTGGCAACTATGTCCACACATGGCAGACTTGTCAATACACCATGTCCCACATGACATTTATGTACCACACACACGAGGTGTACGGCTGACAGTGATGTCCAATAGCAGCAAGGGAAATGTACGGTATCTGTAGCCTGATGTGATGTCTGTGTATGCATGTGGATGCTGTACAGGTGACTACTGTCATGCTGTGACACAGTCATGATGTTCAACACATCTTATGTGGTCGAATTAAGTGACACCTCCACAAGCTGGGCACAGGCTTTTAGGATGTCCAGTGTTCCACATCTACTGTATAACCATTCAACAAAGGCTATAGTTGGACCATGTGTAGACAATGTACAACAGGGTGTACACACATACACATCACATCTACTGTGTGTTGCTACATGTCTCTGGCCATCCTCCATGGCCATGTGTGAACATGTGTTGTCCAAATGTCTGTGATGGTCGTCCATCTGACATGTCTGTGTTGTCCCATATGACATACACCCATAGATGTCAGATACTCCACTGTCCACAGGGTTAGGCAGACAAAGGGTTGTATGTTTGGTATGTGGGGTATGTTTTATGGGATAGTGAGACACTGTTGCAGCCGGACCACTACATGTCATGGACACGTCAGATGACACATCACAATGTGTGCACAGGCATATTATACAATGGTGAATTCTGTGGGCTTCCCATACTCCAGCTCACTGTGTAGTACTGTTTGCATATCCCACATGTGTTGTTCTTATGTATAGTACATATTCCTACATTGAACAACACCTCCACCGTTGTGTGCACAGCTGTCCACACATCTAGCAATGACAGTTTCTGTGGTTTCATGTTAGTGTTTCATTTAGTTTGTATGTATTGCACATGGGTAGCCAGTGTGATTGATTAAAAATGCAACCTGTATATCATGACTGGACTATACATTATGTGTACATGTGTTAACTGGCCACATGATGAATAGATCTGTGCATTAACATGCCTGATACTGATAACTGTCTCACCTGCAACAGCCTGCTGTCTCTGCGGCATGCTAGAGGTACCTATATAGGGGTGACACAGCAGTATGATCATTATCCATGACTGTATGACAGCTACAAGGTGCATTGTGCATGTTAACACATTCACCAGTACAATAGGATATACTATGGAGTATGCACATGTGTGCATACACAGGGTAGCTTACTATAGTATGCGGCATGTGTGTAAACATACCTTGCATATGATACATTACATATTGTACAGTGACACATGACAACTAAATGGGATATAATGGTTATATGTGCAGTAGTGACTTATCAGGCAACTCCAGGCTCAGTGGTTAGGAGACACCCACCTCCACGATGGCAGATGGAGTTTGTGGATGCTGTTCTGATGGAGTCCCCAGGCTGGCCAGTAGCTCCTCAGTACCTGTGGGTGGGGGCTGGTGGCCCACCACCTGTACCACCTTGTTCCCTGGCGATTGCATTTGCATGCTGTTTCGCTTGTCTGATTAGGTCTTTGCAGTGTCTGCGCACCTGCTGGTAGGTGCGGTTGTGGCCACCCACATCATTAACCCTCCTGCAAAGTTCCTGCCACAGGTCATCACGCTGCTGGGCATGCTGTGGCACATGGCTGAACAATACCTCATAGTTATCCTGGAGGTAAGGTATGAGGGCCTCATCCTCCAAGCGGCTATATGCTGGCAGTCTTGATCGAGGCATATCTGGAAGACATTATGATGGAGAGAGGTCACGGTATCTCAGAGATGCACAGAAATACAGCTGCACATACATATGTATTACATTTAGTACATGTGAACAGTTGTCTTTGGAAATCTTCATGACACTGACACCACTGACATGCTTGTGTCACACACTTGTAACACCCGATGGGAACTGAATGTTATCACCATATATGTGTGTCACCTCATTACATTGCTCATACTCCATGTGAATGCTGTGTTGATGTGGGCATGTCTGTTTGCCTGTACTGGTGTTCTTACCTATCAGCACATGCCTGGATATGTCCACATTAATGCTGTTGACCTTGATGCTGTGTATATGTCACATATCAATATATACACTGCCTTAATGGACATGACCGGTGACAATGCAGACATGCGCACGGAAACCTTTACATGCCTGTGTTTTGCCGTATACATCTACATGACACTGTATAGCAGTTCAACATCCTGCCACATATTGCCTGTGTTGCACATGTGATACACATGGGACAATGGCTAGCTGGATGGTATTTGCAGGGATGGTTATAAACTATAGCATGTATGGACAAGGTCATTTAGTAGTGTGTATGCCCTGGGCCATGTATGAGCATAGGATTAAGGTTTTCTAGCTGTATCTGACAGCCATGTTCCCGCCGCCAGGTGAATCAATGCCACATAACTGATCCAGACAGTTAATGATACATCTACCATGCGATCATCACACCATGTCTGACAGAGATGACATGTGCAGCTTTGCTGGACAGGGTTGCATAGTATGGCAGGAGTATGTAACGTGTATCGCACAGGGATCTGTCCAGCATGTGGCGATCCTTGTACTAGGAAGGTGGCTGTCCATGATGTATGTTTTTCAGATCAGGATATGTACATGTAGCATGCCCAACATCACAGTGTTGGACATGTCTTTATGCAGGGTAAGCAGCATGCTGCATAGTGGAGATGAGGATTGTGAAGGCTGGTGTCGCCCATCCAAGCATGGCCACTACTCCTTAAAGGTGATATGTGATCCGATATTGGTCACTTGAGTGAAGGGTATGGCTGTACAATGATCTCCATGCTCATGGATGGCACCCTGTCATGACTAGGGTTGCCTCTTATGACTACCTAATAGGCCTGGTGACATCAGTAGCTCAGGGAGGTAAACTGCAGAGCACCATCCCTTACACACAGTGTCCATTATGTTGACCGCTGCCTAAGTGGTAGTTCATGGGTACAGGGTTATTAACCTAGTGGTGACTGCAATATGCAGCTGTCAGATTGTGCACATATGTCATGCACTTCACCCACAAAGCCCATTCTGTATGTTGTCCACAACACTGAGTCATCCATTGCTTCTAGGTCATGGCCATTCACATACTTACATACGCAGATGCCTCCCATTTGTCTGTGTGGTATGGGCTACAATGAGGGGAGAGTACAAAACATTAACCCTGTTTTACTGTAGCTGCCACTGGTGTGATATGCACATGTCACTCAGACACCTTTTGTATTTTGTAGTGTTGGTTCTGTCAACAGGCCACTGGCAGAACAGTCTTATGACATACAAAGGTACATCTAGTATACTGAGTGTAGGTGGAACACAGTATGGGTGATGATGTCCTATGACCTGTCACAGGTATGATATGCAGTGTAAAATCATCCGTACTGTCATCTACACAACATATACGTTGATTAAGGTTCATGGACTTTCTGACCATACTCAGCAGGGTAATAGTGCAGTGCCTCCCATTATGAGTGGTGTCTCCACTTTGTGAGTTGTGATAACTGTTGGTGTGCACCATTCAGTGTTTTCACAGACTGACATGAGCCTATGTTTTACATAATGTGTATGTGTAGAGCAAACTGTTTTGCCATATGTGTATGATACAACCAGGGATGTGGACAGGTCACATGTTGCCTGAGTGCACCTTGTACCATCATAGTTATGGTTACAGGGGCTCTGTAGTGTTCAAGGATATGTGATTGTGTACCTGTTGGGGGGGCAGTGAGTTTATGTTATCCAACACCCTATCTGTATTGCTTATTCATGCTCAGCACTTGTTCAGAACATGTAAGCACTTCATGAGCTACTAATTACTATAGCACTCAATTCTGCTCATTCCTACAGGTAAACACTGTTTGTACTTGCATTTCCAGCTTGCTTAGAGTAAAACAGGTGTTGTACACACTTACCTCACATATCTAGTGAGAAATGGTTGAATATTCAGGCATGTCCAAGTGTCAATTCCCAGTGTTATCGCCTGTCGATAGATGAATATGGGCATCATGAGGCAATATAGCAGTTGTCTCATGTACACAGTCAATGCTCACCTCCTAACATACGACACTACAACCTGTGGGAGATGCACATATGTAGTCATGCTGGAGGTAATGCTCTCACCAACTCAGACTGAACCTGACAATAATGTGGGGATGTTAAACATTTGCACCACACCACACTCATCACATAGTCTCACTAGATCTCCACCACCACAGGCCACACATAGTAAGACTACAGCATTTGCAGAGCCTCTCAATACTACTCTGTGTAGGCAACAGAGGACTCCAAACATAACACCAATTACTTATAGCCCACAGACTCATGTGTGCCCATCAACTACAGCCCAGTAGGGTGATATACCCAAATCATTAGTCATAGGTGACTCTGTAGGCGGTCACACTGATGTCCCACACAGCAGGCTACACAAGGTGATAGTCACTTTCATATGGATGTCGGATATCAGGATCTGCAACATAACCTATGCACTCAGGTCATTCCTCAACAGGTACAATATGACTGTCATTCTCCATGTTAGTGTGAATGCCCTGAGATGTAACTTCCTGGACTACATGTACAGAGACATGCAATAGCTCTCCGATCTTGTAGCCCAGGCAGGTATCGCCATAGCCCTGAGAAGCATTCTGCATTTGTCCAGACTGATAATGCAGTGCAACGACTGAATTATTCACTTCAACAGTTGGCTATGCTTCTGGTGTCATTCCATGGGTATCCAGTATCTGTCTGCTTTGAATGACATGGTCAACAGAGCATGATGCTTTGGCACAGATGACCTGCACCTGTCGGCTCTTGGATTACAGATAACGTCTAAGGCTCTTGCTGTTCCTATAGTGCCTGTTTTAGACACGGTTCAAATAACATTCACCACCAGAACAGGAACAGGCAAGCAAAACCTGAGGGTAATGTTACTCAATGCTTAACATCTTCATCTCAAATGCACTCACCCGAGGCACTCCTTATAATGGACCACTTCAATATCTCTGCAGTGACTGGGACCTGCTTTTAGGCTCCTGAGAGCACCCCTGCACTAACAGGCTATTACGCAGACCACACCTTTCAGTCATGTAACCAGGACTGGAACACCCACAGCGGAGGTGTGTCCATATTTCACAAGGATGTACACACCTCCAGGCTGGTTGCTTAGCACAATGCATCAGAGGTAATCCAAGTGCAACTAACTGTGGCCATAACTGCTATACAAATTGTAGCTTGCTACGGATTACACACCATACCCCACAGTTAACAGCCCTCACTTCTTGGTGTACTGGAAAGTAGGGCTTTAACAGGAACTACTGATGTGAGACTGACACTATCCCACACTTAACTGGGATACCTACTCATGTACTGACACATTAGGCCAACACTTTCTGGGATTCATAACCTCCAGTCAGCTGGATCAACCTATCCACACCACCACCAGGGCCAACAATATCCTAGACCTGGACATTACCAACATATGTGACTGGTGTTCCACACCTGGGGTTATCCCCTCGTTGGTCAGATCCGAACGTATGCTAATCACCCTTGTTATCCACATCCTGGCACCACACCCTTCACGGAAAACACAGTACAATATTTCTACAAAGCCAACCTCAGGCTTCTTATGACAGCAGTAGTAAATGTCATGACACCCGTGCAGATGGACAATATAGTTACAAATGCTGAATCATACACAACAGCACTTCATTAGCACTTACATGACTGCGTAGATCATGCTATCCCAAACAGAGCCATGATGGTACCCACCAGATAACGGACAGCACTCTGGGGGTCCACTGCCATGGACATAATGTACAACAGAAGGAGGAGACTGTTGCAAAGTAGAGTACAATCCCATGGGTGGGGTAGCTCCCTGGTCAGCCTCAGAAGATATCTGAGATCCCTTATTACATCCTCCAAAACTAGCAACGTAAACATTACTGCGACTCATACCAAGGACTACCACAAATCGTTATGGAGGTATGTCACTACTCTCGATGGCGATACCTACATCTGCACTGACATACAGCGGTTAGGCACGAACATTACAGAACCGACTGATACTGGCAACATCCTGGATGATAGGTTCAGTTCTAACTTTACACCCCTCTCACACCCTAAAGGGCCCACATCTATACAGGAACAATGCAGAGTCCCTGCAGTCACAACTACGCAGTTCAAAGCTGCACTCTCTAAAGCCTGGTACACAGACTCCATGTGACCATCCAACATCCCAGGCTGCAATTTACACAAACCTCAGAACGACATGGCTCCCCACATGGGCACCAAATTCACTAATAGCCTTGTATCAGTCATTGTGGCCCCTGAATGGCACACAACAACAGTTATCACACTCCACAAAGGTGGCGACACAATGGACCAGAGGAACTATTGCCCTATACGCCTGACTAGACTGTTCGGCAAGGCTATGGAGCACATCATCATGTAAGTCATTCACAGAGACATTGGTGGGCTCCAAACCTTTGATGCCACCTAGTTTGGATTTGTTAGGGCCAGACCATGACTCCTACACCTGGTGGAGTCCTTTGAGACAGTTACCAAGGTAGTAGATGAGGGTAAGGAGGTCCACACAGCCTACCTTGTCCTCTCATTGGCTTTCATCACCGTTCCCCATTCTGGTATTGTCAACATACACATCCACCTGCACATCAACACCTACGTCACGAGATGTTATGCAAAGTGGCTCACGGACAGGACCCACACAGTGAGGGTAGCATACCTTAGTTCCTACTGTAATTCAGTTACAATTGGCGTACCCCAGTCCTCGGTCATAGGTCCCCTCATGCTTGGTATATGCTTCTCTGAGGTACAGGCTAGCACAGAAGGACTTTCCCTGAATAGGTTTGCAGATGATTGCAAACTAGGGGCCATGATTAATTCACCAGCTGATACAGACACCCTCCATAAGGGTGTCACTGTGACGGTTACCTGGTGTCGATAACATGGCCTCAAGCTGCATGCCACAAGGTGCATAGACATCCCCTTTGGATTACACCAATCACCCACTGACTATCACATAGGTGGTAGTCCCCTACATACATAAGACATTATAAGGGATCTTAGAACACAAGTATATAGCACCCACTCCTTTGATAACCATATTGCCAAGGTGGCATGGATATCCTTCTACATGGCCACTATAATCTGTAATGGGTTTGTAGCCGGAACAAAGGCAGCCATTGTACCTCTCTACTCCTGACTTATGAAACACGTTCAAGGGTACAACACACCATTTGGGGTGTACCTTATGAAACAACAGCAACGGCTTTGAATACTACAACATTAACACACCAAGAGGATTACTGACCTCCGAAGGATGACGTATGCAGCACAACTACAGAAACCCCAACTGTACTCATTTGCATACTGCATACTCAGAGGTGATCTCTGCTGAACATACAAGGCCCATGTCCACAAGAATATTGATTGATATGCTCCACATAAGCAACATAAGCAAAAGCCACTGAGAGCAACATGCTCTAGGTTATGTACCCAAAAGCAACGATGGCTAGGATGTGCTGGTTGGATACATTCCTGAACCGGACACTCACCATGCTTTGGAACATGGTTCCTATGTACATCAGGCAGGGACCCTCACTAGCACTCTTCAAGAGATACCTCGATGGGTGGATGGGAGACAGACATGTACGCCAGAGATCACTGCAGTGGCTCTACTGTACACAGGTGCAGGAAACAAATGGCTCTACTGTTCACAGGTGCAGGACACTTACCTAGGGAGGTGCTGCAAGTGAAAACTCTGTAGATGGGCTTACGAATGGACTTGGTCAGATAGCATAGTACCTAACTATGAACCTATGAAGCTGTTACATGTCCTTTGTGCATGGATAATTGAGTAGCTCTTCCATTTCAATTAGCTATCATGTGGTTACACTGTCTGGTGACTACAAGCCATATGTTTCCTGTAATTGTGTATTGTACATGCCAATAGACATACCTGATGTTTGCATAATATAACAGTAATGCTATGTAAAATATTTGACATATCTACCTACAATACTGTACATTTCACATTTTTGCAACAATATCCCATAATGCAAAGCATAATTGCACAGCAGGACCACCTTAGACATGTTATTCTCAGTTATACGCCCATACATATGCCTACTGTTACAGTATATCGACATATACTATCCCCTGTTATGACAATTACTTGTTGGACAAACCCTGCCACTGACAGCGGCTGGAGTGGAATTGTTGTGTTTAAAGACCTTATGTAGCATCCCTTGTGGTGTATGAGGTGTTTACCTTGTGGCCCATGGCAGTACACACAATTTCTACAAACGTTACTATGCTCAACAAGACATCACTACATAATACCTTTTCCCACTGTATGCATTGCGTACACTTTCATTAATACAGAACAGGCACTACATACACTAACATACTGAGTGTTCTACATACCTTCTTAGTGGTCCGAGTGTACAAAAATATCTGTCGTACTCCTTTCCTGTTTCAACGGTTTTATGGTATGTGCATACGGTTTCAATGTATGGCAAGACATCCTTTTATACGTAGATACCAGTAATATGTGGTATACTGCCACCAATTGGTGTTCCAGAGTAGATGGTTACATGCACATCAGCTGTGCAGCTACTCCATTAGCCAATTACACGGCAACAGTGGGGTATAATTGAATACTCCACTTGGGCGTTGTCCTTTTCCCTACCTTCGAGGAAGATGGCCTGGATGTGTGTTTTGGGATGAATTGCAACTGCTATATGGAGAGACACAGATATTTTGACTTCATTTCCCCCGTGGATTGTGTGTGATGGCTAGAGGATGTAGTTTTACATGTGAGTGTAGCTGTTATCTCAACCGTCTGATACGAGACTATTGCAAACAAAACCTGTAACATCGGTGTCTGTTCCATTGTACAACAGCAACAATTTCACATAGCACCATTACAGTGTGTATCTCACAAGGTATGTTAAGGCTTCTGCAGATGTTATTGAGTGAGTGGATGTTTATGATGTTATTGCAGTCTGTATTGCAATTGTTTCGGGTGTGGGAGAGATATATGTGGGTGTACATAGCAGATAAAGGTATGTGGGGACTGCATTTATACATATTCCATATGTGTGTGAGGGCTCCTTCCCTAATTGAAGACCTGTCATTTAGTAGACTAATACTATGGTTATTGCAGGCTTATTCATTAAGCCATTGTTAATTGGTTCCTATATAGCATGCAGGTGATGTTGATCCTTCAAGCTCTCTGGTAATACATTGATATGTACTGAAATGTTGCTACATGAAAGCTGTCTCGTGTATTTCTGTCACAGATATTTGCACTCATTGCAGTTGTGTTGTTGACTGAATCTCTTAGGCTTGGGTTGCCACCTTTTCAAATGGCCATAGTGGGACATTTGCAGGACACACATCGGATTTTAGAGGCTGACACATGCCTACAGTCAGTACAAAGGTTAGAACTTAACATTTTACCTAAATAAAACCTTATTCTTGTAGCAGTTTAGTTACTTATTATGTTTCTTGTAACATTTAGGTCTTTTAGATACAGAAATAACTATTTTATGCAACTCTTACATAAAATATGGGACATAATTATGTTCTACAATCTCAGGACATTTGCCCTTTTTAATATTTTTTCTCAGGACACAACTGCCCAAAGAGGGACTGTCCCTCTCAAAGTGGGACAGGTGTTAACCCTATGCCTACGGCCGGCTATGACCACACCTACTGTAATAATCTACCTCTGAGTTAGCACGAACAGACACATGAAGCATACACATACACACACACACACACACACACACACACACACACACACACACACACACACACATTACAGTCCCACAGAAACACACACTGCACTCAGAACACACACTTACATACACTACAGCAATCAGAAACACACTTAAACGCAGTACCTACCTGGACCGCAGCACCAGCAGCAATAATTAAATGTCCCTTAACATCGTGATAATAGTACTCGCGGTTCTAGTGTTCAGGGACTGTGGTGTTTCAGTCTTTCAGCATCGTGATTATGCGTGTCGGTATGTAAAGCATTTGGTAGTTGGCAGTATCCTATTTATTTGTACCTCCATGGTTGTGTACATGTTGTTAACCTATCTATATATTTGCTGATATATGTATATCCGTATATATTGACATATATCTCTCTATCACCCTTTCTATCTCTATATTATATATATATATATATATATATATATATATATATATATATATATATATATAGAGAGAGAGAGAGAGAGAGAGTGGGGTACATGGCAGTGTATACTATTTCCAGAACTCTGCCCTTTTGTGTTTTAACCTGTCACAATACACACCTGCCGTTGGTACATCTCAGGTAGCTTAGTGGTAGGTGATTATGTACATGGTTGCGTGTTCTACTCCTGGCAGTGGCCGTTTTACCTCTCAGAACAGGCACTATTAGTACAAGGGTGAATAATGCAGATTTCACCTGTTCTGGCCATCTTTGACCGTGATCTGCAAGATATTCAGCAAAGCTTAGACCTGTTTTGCGCATATCCATGTAGTCATGTTTAAACGACGCTTACCGTCACTTGCCGGTGCATAAACCCGCTAACATGTGCTTAAACATGCTCTAATGACCTGCATCCAACATCCATTATTCGTGCCATCGGAATTACGTAACGGCCCTTGCAGGTCGTGGAACCGGGAACATGCACGACACAGTCAGTGGCTTTACCACTTGGGCATCTGGGATATGTACAAGTGTTATGGTGTTTTGTAGTTTTGTATGTGGACTGTACTATGGCTGTTCCTCCATATTGCAAACAAATGTGTAACTCAGTTAGTTTACATATGGCTGATACCTATTAATGATATGTCCAAGTGATGTTTAATGGATGTGCTCCAGCTATGGGAATCTATGTCACAGTGAGTCACACACTGTAATGTGCTACACCTTGCCACAACCATAACTGGAGAATGCTGGGGTGACGGATACCTGTCATGGGTACTCCCCATGCTTTGGAACTACATCCCTGATTACATTATATGGAGCCCCTCATTAACACACCAGGGAATCCTTGCAGAGTGGGTGGGGAACAGTGATTACACCCAGGGATCCCGCAATTGGCTCTGCTCCACAGAGGGACAGTTAGTTAATCAATGGGGTGGTAACAGCAGACACATTTTGCCTAGGCTGATGAATGGCCTCTGACAATCAGGCATGTACCTACTGATGTACCTAGGAACCTATACATACAGTATCAACACATGCTGCTAGCTTTGTTTACTGTTCAGGTGTTGACTTACCTTGTTCCAATAGCTGTTGTGTGTGCAATAGTTGAGGGCTGCCTATGTAGGATTCACACAGTACACCACCTATACATAACAATTTACAGGTGGTCATGTGTGTGTGCTATCCATTTTACCGTGTGTGCAGGTGGAGACGTGTGTCAGTCCATAGGGGCCTACACTGTCAATGTATTTGCTCTACGTTCTCTCTTTGCCAAGGCATGGGTATATTGGGCACGCCTCCGTCTGCCTACTGGGGCTGGCACAGGGTGTTCGTGGTCTGAATCCCTCTGTGCCTGTGATGCCGTTGGCAATTGTGGTGGGCTGTGAGGGCCTTCACCATTATGTCCCTGCTACAACTGTTTCTGCAGGATCAAATTATGTAGCATGGCACATACTATGAAGATGCGGGCACACGTGCCTCGAGAGTACTGCAAGGCTACACCAGATATGTCCAAGCAATGGAACCGTGATTTCAACATCTCAAACACACGCTCTATGATGATTCTAGTTTGTGCGTGTGCCTCATTATGGCGTTCTTACATGGGTTTGTGTGCGTTTCTGATGGGAGTCATGATCCACGGCTCCAGTGCATAGCCAGCATCCTCCACAAGGTGGCCATATGGGATGTCCCCCCTGACAAATACCTGATAGAGCTGTGAGGCATGGCAGATGTGGGAGTCATGGTAGCTTCCAGGCCTGCCAGCACATACATCCGTGATAATGCCCTAGGCATTGCACATGACCTGGCAGTTGATGGAGTGGTATTCCTTGTGGTTTATGTAGCTCCTACCATGCTTACTGGGTGGTGACTTGATATGTATGTGCGTGCAGTCTATTCCACCCAGTACCTCTGGGTAGTCTGCCACATGGTGGAAAAGATGCATATTTCTGGCCAACTTCTCCTGAGTTCTGGGGAAGTATATATGCTCATTGGCATGTGGTAAAATGGCATACAGGAACTGGTGGAGTATCCTGGATGCTGATGCCTGTGAGATCCCCATGGTATCTCCATTTGGCCTTTGAAAGGTACCTGTGGCTAGTATTCTCAAGCTTACACATACATTCGTGTCCACTGGGATGGGTTCCCCTCTGTTGTTTCTGGATCTGAGGCGTGGCCGGCACAGCTCAACACTTTGCTGTATGATGACCCTGCCCACCCTGTAATGCTCTATCTCCAGATCATGTAGCACCTGGTAGGTTACCCTTGGTCTGAACACTCTTCTCCTCCTCCGGGGCCTGAGGTGGTTGTCAGCATCATCCTCCACAGCACCTTCAGTCTCCAACACATGGTGATGAATCACAGCTATGGCAGCTCCCAACAAGTACATTGTAAAAGTTCCTCTTCTGTTTACACCGATGGTACAGTGTTTGGGAATACATGAGTGTGTGTGAGGTGCCTTCACACTTTATACTATTGTGCTTTGAACACTGATGATATCATAGAGTGTGTAGGTACAATCAGAGCTGCAGGGTATCTTTTGTGTTTTACCACAGGTACTGCTATGTTGGTGCCTTTGGTGTTGAATTACGTTTAGCTGCCATGGTTCACCTCTTGCCCTTGCCTTCACTTTTCTTAAAGATTCCCCTCCCATTGTCGGGCATGCGTCCAGCAGCCTGCTTTCTTGTTTTGTACTTTTCCAAACCAGGATTGTATTGCGAAATGTGTTCTATAGATGATCTACTGCAGGTTTGCTTTGCTCTGCGGTGACAGTTCTCTTTTCTTTGCAATCCGACACCTCCCCTATCCTGTTCTGCAGGTTGCTACTAGCAGCCTTGTTAGCTGCCATCAATGACCCACTGTGAGTTAATAGGTGTTAATTACTCATTTGTACTCCAATTACCCTACTGTGGCATTTCCTTATTGTCTTCCCATAAACTTCCTGTTTGAGCTGTGGTGCACGGTGCGTGTGGCCACTTACCGGGTTTCGGGCACGTTGTCATCCACGTACACATGCGCTTTCGGGCACCATGTGTGCTCTCAGCTAAGCAAAGCAATACCTACATCCACACCCCTATCCTGCGACTTTGCTTAGCAACAGGCAATCCGGATTTGCATGGCTCCAATGTGCTTACAGCTACAGTAGCACACCCCACTGCTGATGTCATGTATACCTCCAGACCACTCCTCGGTGTTGTAGTGCTGCGCTGTATGGTACATCCTTAGGCCGGTGGGATGTTTGCGATTCAGTATTACTTGCCTCATTTGCATGGCATTGACTACTAATTCATAGTTACCATGCTGAACACTGTCACAGACCCTTAACAACCCTTGCATCTTGGTTGTGGTGTAGCATGCATACCATTGACTATTATGGTGAAATCATGATTTGTGTTACATTGCAATTTTATAACATCTGCATATATTGTCCTTGTGTTCCCGTTTGCACACACATACCCTGCAGTTGTACTTTGCGTTAGTGTGGCCATGACATTAAATGTTATTTTTTATGTGTTGTGCATTTTTTTATGCCATTGGCTGATGTTAACTTTGTAATACATAAGTTTGGTCTGCTTTCATGGCTCCAATGTTCTGTTTGGAAAAATGTAAACCATTTTTTTTTGGTTTACATTTCTGTATGCTTACGCTATGCCTGCACCACTTCATGAATCACTATGTACCTTCATTTGAATGCTGCAGTACTGTGCATGGGGTGATTAGCATACATGAGCCGAGAGCTGCGCAGATCTGGCTTACGCTGGTAGTGCACGTGGAATTGGATCGTACCTGAATCGCTCGGTGGCCATATTTGGTGATATACCACCTACGCTACGCCTGTGCCTGGTGCAAGCTTCATGAATCCCAGGGTCTGTGTCTCTAACTGCATTGAAAACTTGAGAGGTAGCCACTTTATTGTGTCCTATAAAGCAATTTAAATTCAGATATTTGTCTACAGTTTACTTGACTGAAGTTAACCTCCTGTAACCCAGTTTCCACTGTTAAAATATATAGATTTAAACAGTTGCAATACTCCATGTACATTCCTATTCTCTTCCAGTCAGGCCTACTGTGGATATATTTTAAACACAGCACTTTTACAAATACCTTTTCAACACAAACATCTGTACAGTGCAGTTTGATATATACACAACATACATTTCTAATACAAGCATCTTGTAAAAATAATTTCGATATTCATCATTGACATATAATTATTTTCAAAATTCCAGCTAATTTTGTTAGCAGCATCTCCTTTTGTCACAGTACTATTGATGAATACAAATTATTTATTGAGAATCTAAACCTAAGTACCAAGTTTTTAAGAAGGCTAATAGTTTCAAATCTTTACAGCAGAAATATAGTACCAAAATTCCCCCAGTAGTTATTAATAAAATAAGAGCAAAGAAATAAATAAAGGCAGGTCTTGTGCAGTCTGAAGGTTCATTTATGAAGGACCTTATATTATATTAGAACACCCAAAACATACTATTAGGATTGTGGATAGGTTTACCTGTAATTCTAAGAGAGTGGTATATATAAGTTTGTTTTGGATGTCATGCCTTCCATATAGGTATAACTATGAAAACCTTGTGTAAAAGAATTAAAGAACATCTATATTCAATTAAAATGAGAAATAACAGCAATGCCTTAACACTCCAGTGTTTGTAAAAAAACATAAAAAAAATATTTTCAGTGTTGGAACAAGTCCCACTAGATTTAAGAAGGGGGAATTATAAAAACATAGTAGAAATGAAAGAAACTGAGTGGCAAACTAGGTTTATAGCGGATCATTTTCCAGAGCTAAATGATACAATTAATATTAAATCCACAGCACATAAGCACAACAATACACCAGATAAATAGCCTGCTCCATAAAACAACCAACAGGAAAAGCATAAAATGGAGCAGAATAAAATGATGGCCAGCAGTTATAAAAGTAAAACGTCTTTAATGGAATCCAAATGTAAGTGCTTTCACAGTAACAAAGACTGCTTCTTCAGATGATACTGTTAATCAAAAACCTTCATCCCTTAAATACAGTGCTTAACATTCAAATGTACTACCTTCCTGATTGCTTGTTACACATTTAAAGAAACACCATCATTGCTACTGCAAAAACAGCTAGTACTGAATACATTTACTAAAACTAGTTGCATTCAAAGCTGTATAATAAAATATGTAGGTATAACCACATTACCTATTTAGTATATGTAGCTCTACAATATGCAAATTACATATAAACAACCTATAAAAAATAAAAACTTTTTGTAAAAAACATGGGTTAACCTGCTACCCCACCAGTATACACACATTCCCTGGGATTCAATAAAGCTTGTAAGAATAGTGCAGCCACTCCTGCACATAATATGGCCACTGTGCAATTCAGTAAACAAGCCTGGGGACGTGCACAAGCCTGCCAGCACTATTCCCACATGGACACAACTGAATAATGGTAATTACCTCATTTTCTGGTGAAAACCATGCAAATGAGGGGGATCAGTGATTCAGTAAGCAGGCAGGCAGGCATCCGTGCAGGAATAGTGTGAGGTGCAGAAATGTATTCGGCTACTAGCCGAATACATTTCTGCAAGAAATCAAAACGGAGGCATGACAGCTAAAAGTAAAGCATGTATTATACTCCTTAGGCTAGCCAATGGCCATTGGCATGGAAAAGTGTTACAAAATTATAAAAATATTTTTTTTGGCCGATCTTGGCCATTTAAGCTTAGGGCAGAGGCATGCAAACAGAATTGTGCCGAAAATAAAAAAAAAATGTGAAAAGACAATTTTAAGTGAAATCTGCATTTTGCCATTATAGTCTATGGCACACAAAATAGCAGAATAACAGGTAATACTGGTTGCTATGGAGGAAGGCTGTAGTGTACTGGTGTAACCAGTGACTAAGGTAGTGGAGTATGCAAATAAGCAAATTTTACTGAATCACTAAATGGGAGTCCATTCTCTGGCTGCACCTAACTGTGCAGGAGCTATAAGGTAGTGGTGTAAGCAGGAGAAGCAGTAGACATGAAAAAGAGGTGTGTCATGCTTGGTGTAAGCACACTGGAGCTCCACGGCTCCCAGTTGAGCTTAGCTAAGCACAGCTAAGCAAGATGATGTGTCTCCGGCTGTATTGACTTTTCCCATGAAATGAATAGAATATTTTTGTCCAGGGGAGGGCCATTTCTACTTCAAAGTGTTTACGTTAGCTAAATGGGTTTATGTGGTGCGCACAAACAAAACAAAACAAAACAAAAAAAACCTGGAAAGAGCAGGACTGTTTATATTTGGGCATCGGGTTTGTGCGGTGTTCCTTGGGGCTTAAAAGGGGCAGAAATGGGAAGGGAAAAAAGAAAAAAAAAGGCAAATACAAATAAAAAAAAAATCAGATACTAATAAAATAGCAAGCAGGTGGAATGTATCATAACCAGAAAATCATACAGACAGCATCTGCAGCACAGCAGTATAAACTGTGCAAACACCTTTCATTCTGGTTATCTTACAAACCTTGCAGCATTGGTGTACACATGCGGGGGAATTTTAACCAATGTTAGCATTGTTTTGATCTATCAGTATGTGCTAGAGGCTAACGGCATTGAGAAGAATAATCCTGACAACCGCCCTGGACTGAGGAGGAGGGGAAGAGTGTTCAGAGCCAAAATAACTTACCAGGGGCTACATGATCTGGAGATAGTAGAGCGCTACAGGGTGGACAGAGACATACTTCAGCAAATCATTGAGCTGTGCCGGCCTCAACTCAGACCCACAGCCAGCAGAGGGGAATCCATCTCAGTGGATACCAAGGTATATGTAGCCTTAAGAATACTAGCTACAGGTACTTTCCAAATATCTACTGGAGACATGACGGGGTTCTCAGAGGCATCTGCATCCAGGGTACACTACCAGTTCCTAGATGCCATGCTACCACATGCCGGTAAGCACATTTACTTCCCCAACATCCATGATTAGAGAACCAGCAATATGCATCTCTTCCACCATATAGCAGAATACCCGTTGATAATGGGTGTGATAGTCTGCACGCACATCCACATCAAAGCACCACCTGGTGAACAGCATAGAGTCTACATAAACTGCAAGGGCTTCCCCTCCATCAACTGGCAGGCCATGTGCAATGCCCAGGGCATTATCATAAATGTGTGTTCTGGCAGCTATCACAACTCCCACATCTGACATTCGTCACAGCTGTACCAGGCATTTGCCAGTGGGGACATCCTGTATTGCCATCTGGTGGGGGATGATGGCTATACAATGGAACTGTGGATGATGACGCCCATCAGAAATGCAAACACACCCTCTTAAGAACACCATAATGAGGCACGTGCACAAACCAGGATCATTGTACAGCATGTGTTTGGGATGCTCAAGTCACGGTTCCGCTGCCTTGACATATCTGGTGGAGCCTTGCAGTACTCTCCAGCCACATGTGCACACATGTTAATAGTATGTGCTATGCTACACAATATGATCCTGTGGAAACAGCTGCAGCAAGAACAGCATGGGGAAGAGCCACACAGCACCCCACCATTGCTAAGGTCTCCACAGGCACAGATGGACTCTGAGCAGGAAGCCCCTGAGCCTGCTCCTGTAGGCAGACCAGGCATGCCCAGTATTCCCAGGCCTTGACAAAGAGGCAATACATAGCACACACTCTGACACTGTAGGGATCCAGGGACTGACACCTCTCTCCGACTTGCACACACAGTAAAATGTATGCCACACACATCATACTACCTGTAGCCTACCCTGTATAGGCAGTGTACTGCATGCATCTAACAGAGTCAGCCCTCACCCACCATCTGCACAACTGCCACAGGCACAAGTTAAGTCAGCTTTCTAAACAATAAATGAATGGAGTAGTATGTTCTGGTAGCATATCTATGGTATTGCTGTATGCATGCAAGGGAATGGGATGGACTACTGGGGTAGCAGCAGACAACTGACAGTGATGTGGGACACCTGGAAATGTCTGCCAATACAGGATTCCCACACTATGCAGTATTATCCAAGGTGAAAAATCCCACTGCAGGATATGTGGGGGGTCAACTAAGGGGGGAATCATAGGTCACATGCATGGATGTTAATGTGGGTATCCCATACCCCACACTCAGACTCAACCAGCAAATCAGCCATAGAAAACCATAAAGGAATGTCTGGCAAAGGCCCCAAATGGTGACAATGATGGAATACCCCCCTACAGACTTAAACTGTGATATCACAGCAGACCTTCCAGTTACAGTAAGGCTTTGAAAGGTAAGAAGTCTGAAACTCAATTGTATGCCATTACAATCTAACCTGTGGCCTCTAGTAATATGCCTCTATTCTCTAAGACAGGGCACAATACTATGCTAATTGGAAACAAAATGTAAAGCCAATATCAGCACAGTATGTGCAAATGTGTAATGTTGACAGGTGTTCTCACCCACACGCATATTCCCATAGAAATGCAGTAACATGTAAGTTTGTAGAGTAAAATTCAGCAGAGCACACATTGCCAGGGCTGTCCCAATCAACATGACAACTTGTTGCATGTCCACAATATGCAGGGGTCAATGATCTATGTATATGCATGGGAAATACTGTCAGTATGCGGTCAGCACTTTCTCCCGGCTGTTGTGTCTTAGTGGCCTAGGTACAGTACTGTGGTAGACAGGGCCATGTTCCAAGAATCACAGTGCCAACTATTTTACATATCAGCTACACCTACGGTTGGAGTTATACACACTGTCCAGATGTCAATATACATTACTGACAGTAAGCTGGACAGGTCATGGACAGGGAGACACATATATGAACAGTACACAGGTTGGAGTAACCTACACAGTGCCTAGCATACCTCCCAACTGTACAGACCCTTTGCAGAATGTACAGAGGTTTGCATCATATTTGTGGTGTCTCAATCATGAGTGTTCTGCCATTTCACACTGAAATGATCGAAGGAAGGACACTGAGGAAACTCGGAGCTATAATATATAACATTAAGTATCCTGTTTTTTGTTTATTTTGTTCTTTATTTCTTTGTTATTTATAGCACTTTGTGTACTGTGTATTTTTCTAGCTAGTTTCACTGTGTGTGAGGTATTAACTGGAAATTGTCCACTTTTATTAAGCATCTGTTGGGTTGTTTGTTTCTAAAAACTTGTTGCAGTTAAACTCTTTTTCTAGAGGCTCCTTTAGCTGTTTAAAACTTTCATTTAAAGGCTCACTGCTGCCTTTCAGCTGTGAGAAACATTTCTGCAGTTTGTTTTCCACCCTCCCTCCCTGTTGGTATAGTGTTTTTATAGTTGGTGGCTTTGCAGTTGCCCGCCCCTAGTGTAAATTTGATCTGGGACCCTCCTCCCAGTCTAGTGTCATTACGTCATTCTACCCAGTACAGGGAGAACATTTGAGAAGGCCAACTAGCTTAGTTTCTGCTACTCATTTCTCTCTTTCCACAAAAAAAAAAAAAAATATCTGCTTTTACTGTATTTGTGATTCTTCCTACTTTATTTTGCTTTTGCGTCATCTTAAACGTACTCAATTGCATTTATTACTGCTTGGTGTAACTCATTCCAAGCCTTTTAGTTTAAGCACTTGGGCTTCAGACCAGTTGTTTTACATTAAGAAAGTTTGTGGTCTGCACTGTAGTGGCAGAACAGGTAGCTTACATCCTTCTAAGTTGGGAACTGCTGATTGAGGGCTCAGTGTCTGTTATTCTAAAAGTGTATTCATTCTGGTTTAAGCACTTGGGCTTCAGGCCAGTTATTTTACATTAAGAGGGTTCGTGGTCTGCACTCTTGTGGGAGGGGAGGCTGGACTCTGCCTTTCTGAGCTGGGAATTTCTGGTTAAAGGCTTATAGTGCCTGCATATTTGAACTGCTTCTTACTGAAATTGGTACACCTTGTTTGCTGTAGCATAGACTAGATCCAGGCCTGCTGAATCTAGCTTTGTTTGTATAACTTGAGCAATAATCCAGGCATTCTTTAAAGTATTCAATTGTATTTATTACTGCTTGGTAGTAACTTGATTAAAGTGTAGCTATCATTCTAAGTCTTTTGGATTAAGCACTTGGGCTTCAGACCAGTTGTTTTACATTAGGAAGGTTTGTGGCCTGCACTGTGGTGGCAGGACAGGTAGCTTACATCCTTCTAAGTTGGGAACTGCTGATTGAGGGCTCAGTGTCTGTTATTCTAAAAGTGTATTAGTTCTGGTTTAAGCACTTGGGCTTCAGGCCAGTTATTTTACATTAAGAAGGTTCGTGGTCTGCACTCTTGTGGGAGGAGAGGCTGGACTCTGCCCTTCTGAGCTGGGAATTTCTGGTTAAAGGCTTATAGTGCCTGCATATTTGAACTGTTTCTTACTGAAATTGGTACACCTTGTTTGCTGTAGTATAGACTAGATCCAGGCCTGCTGTATCTAGCTTTGTTTGTATGCTTGTTGTTTGTTTGCTTGTTATTTCCCTGAAACGCTAATTTCACCTAAAACGCGGCTTTTCAGTGCTTCTGTGGATCCCTAGTGATATCTGCATTGCTTACTGTACTTATTTCCTTGTTTCACTTGAAAGAAAGTTACTGTCTGTTGTTTTTGCATTTAAGTTACCTGTAACACATTGCATTTAAGTCACCTGACACTTGCTCACTAAAGCAATTATATAAGTCAGCATTAAAAAATTAAAAGCACTACACCCTCACAAACTCCCCTTGAGTACCTTGTTCCCCATTGGCCCTTTTTTTCAATTATAAAGGAATTCCCAATGCTATTCTAGCATGTCCAAAGGTCAGTTGTCAATCTCCTCTCCGGTCCAGCTGGTGAATCTGGAAATCTTGAGGCAATGTTACAACTGCCTCATGTACACAGACAACCCTCTCCTCCTCCCAACAAATTCCAACACATGTGAGAGATGGAACCATATAGCCAAACTGGAGGCTAAGCTCTCTCAACTCAGTACTGGCGTAACCAGTCAGGAGGAGAAGGAAACCACACTCACTACAATTCCAGTCTCACATAGACCTACCACGACAGCAAACCAAACACATAAACACACAAAAACATACTTGGAGGCTCTAAATAAAAATCTGCCTAAGCAGCATAGACCTCCATAGCAGACACCCAAGCAACCGCTACCCAAAAACAAAACACGTGCAACACATAGCTCACAAAGCCAGTGTGCAGAACAGTGACAGCCCTTAAGGCTAAACAACACACCTCATACACTTGTAATAGGTGACTTTATCGTCAGGCACACTGACATCCCGCTCACCAGGCTGAACAAGGAGAAGGTCACGGTGAGCTGCCTGTCGGGCGCTAGGATCCGCCACATAACACAAGCACTCAGGTCACTCCAAGGCAAGTACAAATATGACACAGTCATTGTCCATGCTGGTGTGAATGACCTGAGACGTACCTCCCTGGACTAAATGAAAAGAGACATAGAGGAGCTCTCTGAGCATGTAGCCCAGGCCGGTATGACCCTAACCTTGAGTAGCATCTTACCCTCATCAAGAATGATGCCACAATATGAAGACAAGATGATCAATTTCAACAATTGGCTTAAGTATTGGTGTCATTCAAAGGGGATCCAATGCCTTTCAGCCTGGGATGACATGCTCGACAAGCCACGATGCTTCAGTAGGGACGGCTTGCACCTGTCACCCCTGGGCTTTTGGATATTGGCAAAGGCTCTTGCTACCCCCATAGTGCCTTTTTTAGGCAAGGCTCAAAAGACAAACCCACCTCCATAGGTATCACAAGGGATAAGAAACTAAGAGTAATGCTACTCAACGCCAGAAGTCTAAACCTCAAGACGCATGCACTCTAAACTCTCCTTAGCATGGAGAACATCGATATCTGTGCAGTAACAGAAACCTGGTTTAAGGCTCCCGAGAGCACCCCAGCACTACCAGGTTATACCTCATACCATGCTTTTCGGCCCCAAAACTTGGACCACACCACAAAAGGAGGGGGAGTATCAATATTCGTCAAAGATACCCACACCTCCAGGTTGGTGGCACAGCACGAAGCATCAGAGACTATCCATGTGCAACTAACAGTGGGTAAAACTGCCTTCCAGTTTATAGCCTGCTACAGACCACCCTCCCAAACCCAGAATCCCCACTCGGCCTTCCTGAGAACACTGGAAAATATGAAGGTCTCTCCAAACACCATTATATTGGGCGACTTCAACTACCCAAACATAGACTGGGAGCATTACTCTAGCTCCAACACCCTAGCCCAAAGGTTCCTAGAATTTATAAACTCAAATGCTATGGAACAACTTGTTACCATTCCCACAAGAGGGGAAAACATACTGGACCTGATCATCACCAGTATGTGGACTCTATGCTCCAGACCAGAAGTGTATCCCTCACTGGTAAGATCAGACCATAAACTAATCTCACTGGATAGTCACATCCCGACCCCACCCCCTGCCCAGAAAACCACAGTGAAAAACTTCTCTAAAGCAAATTTCACACTCCTCAAAACCGAGGTGGAATCCTTCAAAGCCCCTGGGCATGGCCGGCCTTAGGCATAGGCCAACTAGGCGGCCGCCTAGGGCGCCGTTGTAGCAGGGGCACTTTTCCAGTATTTATTTGGTGTAGGTAGACCAGGATGGGGGCACTAGGTAATGTGTTGGGGGGCGCCGTGGAGCTGTTTTGCCTAGGGCACCAGTTGACCTAGGGCCGCTCCTGCCCCCGGGCCTGTGGAAAATATGGCCCAGACCGCAGAATCCTTTATAAACGCATTCTATGAACACCTTCAGGAATGCATGGATCATGCAATCCCAAATAAAACCAAGACCCAATCCTCCAAAGGCAGACGTCCTGTCTGGTGGACCCCAGCCATAAACAAACTATACAATAGAAGGAGGAAGCTACTACATGACGGAGCAAAATCCCAAAAAGGGAAGGCATCTCTGATCAGTATTAGCAAAAAACTACGGACACTCATAAAATCATCTAAGGCCAGCTTTGAGAGAAATATTGCACAGGACTCTAAGGATAATCACAAGGCTTTCTTTAGTTATGTTAGGAACCTGGGTGGGAATTCCCAGATATGCTCAGAATTAGTCCAAAATGACAAAAAATACACCGAACCCACAGACATTGCCAACATCCTAGCTGACTGGTTCAGCGCAAACCCCCCCCCCCCTCTCCACCCACAGGGCAGCAGAGTGCTGCCCCCCTGACATCTCAGATGCTCAGGTAAAAGCCGCCCTCTCCAAAGCAAACAACACAGCATCAATGGGACCAGACGGTGTCCCAGGCTGCATCCTACATGATCTCCAAGAAGAGCTAAACCCAAACATAAAACTACTATTCAATCTCAGCCTTACTACAGGATATGTACCCAAAGAGTGGCGTACAGCAACAGTGGTCCCTCTCCACAAAGGTGGTGCCTCAACGGATCCTGGAAACTATCGCCCCATAAGCCTGACTAACTTGGTCTGCAAAGCTATGGAAAGGATCATCATGGACCTCATAAATAAGGATATTAGGGACCTACAGACACTGGATCCTACCCAGTTCGGCTTTGTTAAGGGCAGATCCTGCCTCTTAAACCTGGTCGATTTCTTTGAAACCAAGTCCATTGACGAGGGGAAGGTGGTCCACACAGCCTACCTGGACCTCGCAAAAGCCTTTGATACAATTCCCCACTCGGGCATTATAGATAAGCTCAACAGCTTAAATATAAACCCCTATGTCACTAGATGGGTTGCAAACTGGCTCAAGGACAGAACCCACATGGTTAGAATTGCTGGAGCTATGTCAGACTCCAAACCAGTTACAAGTGGCATCCCACAAGGCTCAGTCCTGGGACCTCTCTTGTTCGGTATATATTTCTCGGAGGTACAGGCCAACACAGAAGGACTGTGGCTGACCAAGTCCACAGATGACTGCAAACTGGGTGCCATAATCGACTCTCCAGCTGAGACAAGCATCCTCCAAAAGGGCCTCATAGAAACAGACAACTGGTGCCAGAGCCATGGCCTCAAGCTAAATGCCAAAAAATGTATAGTCATCCCCTTTGGCAAAAACAAAGTGCCCACAAATTACCACATAGGTGGTAATCCATTAAGTACAGAAGAAGTAATTAGGGACCTGGGGACCCAAGTTGATAGCAATCTCTCATTTGACAACCATGTGGCCAAAGTGGTTAGAAAAACATTTTATATAGCCCACCTAATCATGAAGGGATTCACATCTAGATCAGGCGAGGTCATCATGCCTGTTTACTTATCCCTCATCAGGCCCATAATTGAGTACAATGCCCCTTTTGGGATGTACCTTACCAGACACCTGCAGCAACTGGAAAGACCCCAAAAGTACCTCACCAAGAGGATCAAAGGGCTCAAACAGATGCCATATGCTGTCCGGTTAAAGAAACTCCAGCTCTACTCAGTGGCATACCGCCTGCTCAGAGGCAATCTGTGCCTGACGTATAAAGCCATGTCCAACCCAGAATTAATGGACATACTGCTCTTCAGAAAATCCAAATCCCATCGAGCTACGCGCTCGAGAGACTTGAACCTCAGCACTGAAATAAATAGGACATGCTGGAGGGACAGATTCATAACCCAGAGGCTCCCTTCACTCTGGAATAAAATCCCAGTTCAGGTTAGGCAGAGTCCCTCATTGACTCTCTTCAAGAGGAATCCTGATGAGTGGATGGGAGATCGTAGGTTTACCCCGGGTATCACTTCTGTGTCACTGTTAGACAGAGGCACAGTATACTAACCTCGAAAAAGGGCATAGCAAAATTAATTTAAAATGGGTGGCGAAAGCCAAACACACTCTGGCTAGGCTTATAAATGCCCTAGGGCAGATAGCCTAGTATGAACCTATGAACCTATGAACCTATGGAATAGTGGTTGTGTGGCAAATCACTGGCAAACAATGAAAGTCTAAAGTCAGAAAATAATGACAGATTGTAGTGTCTCAGACCTCACACACTATAGAAAATGCATGCCAATCCAACATCTGTTATTGTATCACCCTTCTAGGTTTGTAAGGCCAATAGTTAAAATCGTCCCTATATTTAGGCCTTTGTCACCCAATTACTTATGGCTTTGTCCAGATGTGTGACTCTCATACGTAGAGAGGTATGGTGCCTAGTAGCACAGCAGGTACCTGAAGGTCAGTGTACTAGCAGGTCATAAAAGGCTGCCACCTTACTGTGACAGCACTGACAGCATGTCACTGGCCAACAGCCATACCCCTGGAATGGCAGGTTGTCACAGAAGGAGCACAAGTATGCCTTGTATATCTGTTCTGCTTGTCCTAAGATTGCATTCACCTACAAAAAAGGTCATGTCAAAACATCAATGGAAAACAGTGGAGAAGCACATGCCACACCCATAACAGAAAGCAAGCAAGTAACAAACTGGTCCCCAAACTGTATATGTATGGCAGAACAGTATCAACACCCTGTCCCCATGTGTGGGCATTCATCTGACTGTCATATGTGGGCCTGTCCAGAAGTCCGACTCAGTGACAGTTTGACAGCTAGGCCAACATCTAGCTGCATAATAAGATAGTAACACAAACTGTCTAAGGACCCCAGCAGATGTAGTGGTGCAATGATGGACAACCTGCCAAATAGGTATACTCAGAGGTGTGTAGTCCATAACCTTGTGTGTGATGTTATGGCATTTACCATGCTCACACCAGAATTATAAATACATAGCAGCCACTGTGGGCAAAGCCAGTGACCAGACTACAGAAGCATAAAGAGACACACAGAAGGGGAGGGGAACCACTGGTCAGACAAATGGAGAATGTGCACACCAGAGCACATTTTGCAGCAACATAGGTGCTCTGCAGTGTATGGAGACAGTAAGCATCACCTGCAGATACACAACACACACCCGCATAAGTGGAGGTCCACAACAAATCAAACACCAGGTAAAGGACACCTCAGAGGTAAAAACACATGAGAACTTCCCAAACCTACACACCACAGACCACACATACACCACACACCAGGGGTCCTGCAAACACTAAGGCCTTACCATACACACAACATATTACTCATAGAAGACTCCACTGTGAGACACACAGATGTGCCACACACCAGGCAGGATAAGGAGACAGTCACAATTACTTGTTTGGCAGGTGCCATAAATTGCCATATCACACATGCACTCAAGTCACCCCACAACAGGTACAGGTATTACAAAAGCCTGGTCCATGGCGGTGTGAATGATGTCAGAAGTACTTCACAGACTATAGAAAGACAGACATGGTGCAGCATGCTGAATATGTGTCCCATGCAGGTATGTACCTAGCCATAGGCAGCATCCTGCTGTCACCCAGAATGATGGATCAATACAAACAGAAAGTGATTGTCAGTAACACATGACTCACTTACCATTGTCACCCCAGGGGCATCCACTGCCTGACAGCCAGTGAACATATGAGTGACCGAATGCACTGCCCTGCTACATATGGCCTGCATCGGTCTTACATTGCCTACAGGCCATCGGCAAAGGCCCATGCCTCACCCATAGTGCCATTGTAGGGAATGTCATGCGGTTCATGCTACCAACATAACACAGTCAACAAAATGCAAATGAAAGGTCATGCCACTAAATGCTAGTAGCATACTTCTCAACTTTGTAGAGCAAGAAATCTGGAAAAAGCCATACATAATGGTGGGATAAAGGCCCAAATATAAGGATACTTTTGAAATAAGGCTCTCATAATGTTAGAAAGGTGATAGAATAACAGAGGGTGTGTGTAGTAGCATGGATGTCATGAAGGGTGTGAAGTCTGAAACTCTACTGTTTGGTCATTATTCCCTGACTGCAACCCTGAGTGATTTGCAACAAACTTGCTAGAAAACCACAATGTTAAGGGAAACTGACCAGATATAGGAGGCATGAATCTGGATAATCTCTGCAAATCTGTACAGTTGAGAGGTATTGCCACACCAGGATATGACCTTTCAGGTAATAAGAATACTGCACAACCAGGAGATCCCCAGCCAGTATATCACCAAGGTGCTGGACGTTTTACACAGCTTCAGCAGTCAATTGACTGTAGCCACGCCTCCCAACTCCCTGCAAGAATGTCTAGCAATTGCCTCATAATATTGGTCTGTGCATCATCCATCTTGAATTTCTTTGATAAATAACTATGATGATCTGATGATATCTGTCAGCAGGTAATGACGCAATACATTACAGTGTCAAACATTACATAAGTCAGGCAAATATCTGCCAAAACAAACCCTGTAACTCAAGCGACTCATAAATTAATAAGAGCAAATAGTAACAGTATCCCCCTATGTCTGTGCCATTGCTCCCCCATATTGGCAGCCTATCTCCAGATATCCTGCACAAACAGGTTGCAAGGTATGGCTGTAGCACACAACACCCCGGACTGGAGTTACAACTATTCCTGGAATGGATTCCCATGCTTACTATAGAAGGTCATATTGGGCATGCTCCTACACTTAGAGAAATAAGGCACAACATGTCTGAAACCACAGTGGAATATATATATATATATATCTGTATTGTGCAGATGTCTTTGCATACACACAGCTATGTACACCTGTCTCCACACACACTCATCAGACAGGATTACCCACAGCCAGCTGTAGGTGGTCCATATGTAGTATTTCTGCATCTGTTTCATGTGATACACACACATATATATGGGCAACATATTACAATATGTCAAGCATACACACATATAGACATGGGGAAGAGAGAGAGAGAGAGAGACAGTGATACAGTGAGACACACAGGGAGACACACACACAGAGTGAGTCATACACAGGGATACCCTGAATGGCAGAGAGTGATGTCCTGCTTCAGACAGCTGCATACCAGTTGTAAGCACTGGCATGTGCCATCATGAAGATGAGATTCATTGTCTGATGGTACTGAGGTGGGGGTTGTAATATCACATCACCTACCTTTGTGTGTGTGTGTGTGTGTGTGTGTGTGTGTGTGTGTGTGTGTGTGTGTGTCTGTAGGTCTCACTATTATGATGCCTTACCCACCCAATACACTTTCAATTGCCCTACTTTACAAGATCTGCTGATGTCATTCACCTTAGAAGTACCTTTGTACTAGCTTTAGTCCTGTAAGCTCTATAGCATGTGTGATAACTGTGTAACACCATAATACAAATAACTACATAGGTAGGGGGTTTAATCACAGTCTCTGCATATGTAAGTGTTGTTGTGTGTGGGGGTGTGGGGGGTGTGCATGTGTGTGTGTTGGGGGGTGCATGTAGGAATAAGTGTTTTAGTCCTTTCCCTCCCTGTGCACTTCACAAGATATGTTGATGTCATTCACAGCAGAAATACCTTCATACTGGCCTCAACCCTATAAGCTCTGTAGTGTGTGCGGTAACTGCATAACAGTATAGTACAAATATCTAGTTAGGTAGGGATACTAATCTCAGTCCTGGCAAATGTAAAAGTGTGTGTATGGGTGTGCATTTGTAGGTTTAAGATTTTGAGCCCATTTTCACCCAGTACACTTCCCATTATCGTACTTTAGCAGTCCTGCTGATGTTAGTAACCTTAGAAGTGCCTTTGGGCAACCCTCAACTCTATACGCTCTGTGGCATGTGTGATAACTGTGGAACACTGTAGTACAAATGACAAGGTAGGTAGGGGTTCTAATCTCAGTTCTGACAAATGTAAATGTGTGTGTGTGTTTGTAGGGTAAATATTTTGATACCATTCACAACCAGTACACTTCCCATTGCCCTGTACTCCACCCTTACCAGACGCACTACTAAGTATGACAGTAATAATGTACAGAGCATGCAATCAGGTGTAAGGCAAATTGTGCACCGAGTTTAGTAGCAACCTGACATTTTCCCACTGTGTGGGTACCATTGTACAGAATGCCATCTACATGACACAACTCACAAATATGGGTATGTCATCCAGGAACCAGGCGGCCACAACATCCCTGTACTCCACTCTTACCAGACGCACTACCAAGTACAATGGCTTCTTTGGCATGTACCTTGCCAAGCAAATGCAGCAGTTGAAGAGACCACAGAGGTTCCTTACCAGGCAATTCCAAGGTCTGCAACACCTACCCTATACAGGTAGACAGAAAGCCCTGTCCCTATACTTAGTCTCATACAGACTGATCATAGGTGACCTGTGTCTAGCATACAACCAAACCAGCCTTTATGGCATTTCTGCATATCTGTAAGACATATTGCACTCATGCATAATGCACACAAGGTCTTCACCTGGTCTGTGACATGAATAGTACTTGGTGGTGAAATAGTGTGGTGTCCCAAACAATACACTGTCTGTAACATACACTCTTTCCCCATGTCTAGCAGAGTACCTGTATAGCCCTCTGAAAGAGGAAGCTGGATGACTGCATGGGAAATGGATGAGGCACCCCATGGATCCTGCGTGTGCATTCCGGATGGACAGGGGAAGCATTCTTTGGCTTGGAAGGGGCATGGTTGAAAGTCTGGGCCAGGCTTATGAGGGAATCAGGGCTAATAGCCTAGTATCATCTTATGAGGCTCTGTACCTAGTACTTTACGTGTGTCCTGTATGTATTGCAGACTGTACTGCAATGTTGTGTGAAGTGAATCCCTGTGAGTCTGAACTGCGTATGTGCTGTAGTGATAGTGTATAGTCCTGTCCCCTCATCAGTTATCATCACATATATTTACACCTTGGCAGTGTATGTGGTCTGTATAGCAGTATGTTAGCTTTTACAGTACGTGCATATGCATTTGGTGACACTGTATATCTCACTCCAATAGCCTTGATCTTGGCCACAATTACCATTCTGCTACTAGGCCCATCACACAGTAGGATTTGTCACCCTTTATTGTGGGCCAGATAGTAACAGTGATAGAGATGGATTGTGGCAGGCAGAACTACCAGAAAGTCTGCTCTGAAGGGCCCATAGGTGTCACAGCTCTGCCAGACTGTACCAGGTGTGTGTGTGTGTGTGTGTGTGTGTGTGTGTGTGTGTGTGTGTGTGTGTGTGTGTGTGTGTATGTGTGTGTGTTTGTATGTGTGTGTTTATGTATGTGTGCATGTGTATCAGCCAACCTTATAGTGCAGATATTCATTTACAAATGTTGTCTTCCCATCACAGTTGGAGATGAAGGTCATGGTCCCTCCCACACGGAACCTGATGCCAGTCTCTCTGCAGACTGACAATGATGATAGTCATAATGAGGCAGGTGGGTTTGTCAGGGACTGAATCTGTGCCATCAGTTGGCAACCCACTGTCATCCACAACATCCTCACACACAGTCATGATGCCCACACATACTCAATCCCCAGTGGCCACAGACAATGGACAGTTGGTGGGTGGTGGCATGGAAGAGGCTAGTGTGTTGACTATGGCAAGTGTGAGTGTAGACACTTGCCATAGCTAGAGTGCAGGTGAGGTCCCACACAAGCAGATGGACAGGGGTGCTCACAGGAGGACTGCTGCTCATCCAGCCACTTTTGCAAGTGCCACAGCAGGTGTCACCAGATGCATGTTTTGGGCCATCATGCAGGCACAGGCATGTACTGACCACAACACTGGACAAATACTCAGGGTCTTGGATGCACATCTTCCTGGTGTCCAAGGTGACCTACATAAGCTTGTTGATGCCACACGTGAGGGTACTGAGGTCATAAATAGACAGTGGAGTGAGACTGTGGCACTCCTCGATCATGCAATGTCTGTGCTGGTGCATGTGGTGGGAGATCGGCGGCAGCCATGTGGACATAGGTCAGCACCATGATCAGCTGAGGGTCAACAGGGCCATGCACCTTCACACTCTCATAGTGGCAGTACTACCACCATTACAGAAGGGGGGTTGCTGTCCATACCACAACGCAGCAGGCCATGGGCATGTGGCCCTGGCCGGTCACATCCGGGACATGGATCCAGGAGACAGCAGTCACCATTGGGGAGTAGTACTGCATCTGGACTTGGGCCTGGTGGTGCCAGTGAAACTCCTGGCAAGACCAGTTAATGTGTCCATGGCTAGAAATGATGAATTGTACACCCTGCCATGTACGGTCCACAGCTGTCCAACATACCTCTGTGTAGGGCAGTGACATGGCATGACTGTGTGCATACAAACACACAAACATCACCATCACAGCCAGGTCATCTCCACACACACACACACACACACACACACACACACACACACACACACACACACACACACACCACCCCTGCATGGCCCATTCATAGAATACCCATCCAAACACACATACATGATGTCAACTGTATGGCCCAGCCTAGACCTCAGGCAAACCCACAAACCCACACAACACCCTGTGCATATGATGATACTTGTGCCACATCCCTGTCATCCAATGCAGGGACATGATAATATGGTGCTGATGCACAGGGTGAATTAAGTACAGATTAGCTATGAAATGCTGTGTAAGGTGCTGTTAGCTGGCATTTATAATGGGTACACTGCAGAGTGTGTGTACCTTTTCAGGTAAGATGCATAATTGGTGTTAGTAACACTGACTGAATGTAGTCTCACATACTGTATTCTGCTTGTGTTCTAGGTGTCTGTGTGTTAGCAGGATGTGGTCTTGCAGACATTGCCAACGAGGGGTATGGCAGAGTGGTAACACATTGACCATGTCATAGCTGAGGTACACCTGCATATGTACACATTTAACAGGTCTGTGTAACAATTATTGCATGTGTCACAGAGCTTATATTGCTGAGGGGTGTATACAGGTAAGTCTATTGTGGTTGACATCAGCAGCTCTTGTAAAGTGGACAATGGTAAGTGTAGTGGGTGGAACACACCTCAGATTGATAAAACCCACACCCCCAGGGGATATTGTGTAGACCAAACACACAGAAAATACTGTTCACACACACACATGCACAGGATCACAATTGCCAGTGTTAGGTTTGGAACCCCTACCCATCTAGTTAGTGGTAGTACAGTGTTATGTGGTTATCACAGGTGGTACAGGACATGTGCCCTTGTAAGGTATGGCAATGGGGGTGGAGTAGGTGGGAAAGGACTCATAATACTGTTACCTACAAGTCTACTCACTCACAAACATTGCTATACACACATACACATTTGCCAGTACTAACATTAGCAGCCCTGCCTATCATGTTATTCATTCCATACTGTCACATAGCTGCTGCATGTGGCACGGGGCTTATAGGGCTGCAGAGTGTCTACAGATACCTCTAGAGTAGATTGAACAGTGGGCTTCATAAAGGAGACCTTGGAACATGTACTGGGAGTACCATGGTTTAAAATTGTAAACTACGGCTACACAATGGATATAATTTTCATTCAAACACACACAGGATACTGTACACACACACACACACACACACACACACACACACACACACACACACACACACACACACACACTTGCCAGGACTGAGATTAGAACCCCTATTTATCTAATAAGTGCTACTACAGTGTACTGGATGTATTGTGAGTGCCACAAAGCTTGCAGGGTGAAAAGTGTCCCAAGGTAATTCTAAGGTAAACAACATCACTAGGCCTTGTAAAGTATGGCAATGAGAGGTGTACTTGGTGAGAATGGACTCAAAATACATTAGCCTACAGTTATACATACTTACAAACACAAATACACTCTTTTGCCAGGACCGAGACTAGCAGCACTGCCTATCTTGTTAGTTAATCCACACTCAAACACACACAGGATACTGTTCACGCACACACGCACACACACACACACACACACACACACACACACACACACACACACACACACACACACACACACACACACACACACTTGCCAGGACTGAGATTAAAACCCCTATTTATCTAGTTATTGCTACTACAGTGTTATGCATTAATCACATGCTCCTTGAAGCTTACAGAGTAAAGAGTGTCCCAATGTAATTTTAAGGTGAACAACATCACCAGGCCTTGTAAACTATGGCAATGAGAGGTGCACAGGGTGAGAATAGACTCAAAATACATTAATGTATAGTTATACACACTTACAAACACAAATGCACTCATACACACATTTGGCAGGACCGTGATTAGCCGCCCTGCCTATCTTGTTAGTCATTCCATACTGGTACATAGTTCCTGCATTCTGCACAGGGCTTATTGGGCCGAAGAGTGTCAACCGATACCTCTACGGTTGCTGAAGACAGCAGGCCTAGTAAAATGGAATTTGGGATGTGTACTGGGAGTATCATGGCCTAAAAATGTAAAACCCACCCCCAATGGATATAGTTCTCACTCAAATACATACACAGGATATAGTTCTCACATGCACACACACACACACACACACACACACACACACACACACACACACACACACACACATGCACATTTGTCAGGACTGAGATTAGAACACCTACCTATCTAATCACTGCTACTACAGTGTTATGCATTTATTACATATGCCACAGATCTTATAGGGTGAAGAGTTTCCCACGTTTTTTCTAAGGTGAACATCACCAGCCCTTGTAAAGTATGGCAATGGGAAGTGTACTGGGGGAGTGAGGCCTCAAAATGCTGTATCCAACAAATATACACACTTAAACACACACAGACACACACACACACACACACACACACACACACACACACACACACACACACACACACACACACACACACACACACACACACACACACACACTTATATTTGCCAGAACTCAGATTAGAAACCCTACCTATGTAATTATTGGTACTATAGTATTATGCAGGTAGAGCACACACCACAGGGCTTGTAGGGTGAAGAGTGTTGCAAGGTACCTATAAAGTGAATAACATCACCAGCCCTTGTAATGTATGGCAATGGGAGGTGCACTGGGTGAGAAGAAGGGCCTCAAACTACTTTCACCTGCATGTTTACACACTCACAAACACTTTTATACACACTAATGCACACACATGCACACATATGCCAGTACTGAGATCCATAGGTTCTTAGTTTCATATGTGTGTACTACGTGAATGGTCATGGAGCCTTTACAAGCCCAGCCCATAAGATTACCCTGGCATCGTGCAACCTGACGTTACTTCCCAGTGTGTCTATTGAGTATAGCCACTGGAGTGTTACCCAGGGTGAGATTTCAATTCCCCATCCACTCATCCAGATTTCACTTGCACAGGGCCAGTGAAGTGCTCTGCTTGACATGTATGTGAAGTCTATTCCAAAGCGTGGCCAATTTCTGGGTTATGAACCTGTCCCACCAGCATGTTCTGTTGATTGTGGAAATGGGGTTGAGTTCTCTGGGGCATGTGGTTCAGACAGATTGGGTTTCTTTAGATATTGCATGCCTAACAGAGGTAGGTCAGACATGGCTTCGTAAGACAAGCAGAGATCACCTCTAAGCAGCCAATATGAGACAGAGAATAGTTGGAGTTATTGAAGTCTGTCCATATGGAACAACTGCTTAAGGCCTACAATCCTCTTTATGAGGTGCTTTTGTAGCCTCTCTAGGTGTTGCAGGTGTCTAGTGAGGTACATGCCAAATGGGCCATTGTATTCGATGATTGGCCTAATGAGGGAAGAGTAGGGGAAGACTATGACCTCTTTCTTCCTGGATGCAACACCCTTAGTAATGAGATGTGCCACATAGAAGACTTTCTGACCACAGTGGCACTGTGGTGGTCAACAGAGAGGTCACTGTCAACCTGTGTTCCCAGTTCTCTTATAACAACTTCTATGTTCAGTGGACCACCATCGATGTGGTGATTCATGGGAACCAAGTTGTTCCCAAAGGGGATGGCGACACATTTTCTGGCATTGAGCTTAAGTCCAGGGTTCTGACAACAGTCGTAGGTCTCAGTAAGGCCTTTCTGCAGGATGTCAACATCACTTGGAGAGGTAATAATAGAAACCACCTTGCAGTCGTCTGCAAACATTGTCAGCCAGAGTCCCTTCATGTTGGGCTGGACTTCAGAGGCATAGATACTGAACATGAGGGGACCCGGGACCAGACCCTATGGTACTCCACTTATGACTGGTCAGTAGTCTCACATGGAGTCCACTGCTTTCTCACTGTGGGTTCTATCTGTGAGCCAGTTTGTAACCCACCTAGTGATATAGGGGTTGATGCCTAGCTGGGTGTGTTTTTCTATGATTCCTGAGTGGGTAATGGGCGTCTATCTTGTTATTTATTCCATACTGTTACATAGTTAGTTCACATGGCAAAGAGCTTATAGGGCTGCAGAGTGTCTACAGCTACCTTTACAGTGGATGCCAATAGTGGGCCTTGTAAAGTGGACATTGCGATATGTACTGGGTGGACCACAACAAAAAAATACAAAATTCACCCCAATGGATATGGATCCCACCTAAACACACACATACACATTTGCCAAGACTAAGATTAGAGCCCCTACCTAACTAGTTATTTGTACTATAGTGTTAAGCAGTTGTTACACATGTCATAGAGCTTAGAGGGCTAAGTGCTGCCCACAGGTAATTCTAGGGTGACTGACATCAGCAGGAGAGAGTGTATGTTACAGACAGTGTATTGTTTGAGACGCCACACTATCCCACCACCAAGTACTATTCATGTCACAGACCAGGTGAAGACCTTGTGTGCATGATGCATGAGTGCAATATGTCTTACAGATATGCAGAAATGCCATAAAGGCTGGTTGGGTTGTATGCTAGATGCAGGTCACCTATGATCAGTCTGTATGAGACTGAGTATAGGGACAGGGCTTTCTGTCTACCTGTATAGGGTAGGTGTTGCAGACCTTGGAATTGCCTGGTAAGGAACCTCTGTGGTCTCTTCAACTGCTGCATTTGCTTGGCAAGGTACATGCCAAAGAAGTCGTACTTGGTAGTGCGTCTGGTAAGGGTGGAGTACAGGGATGTTGTGGCCGCCTAGTTCCTGGATGACATACCCATATTTGTGAGTTGGGTCATGTAGATGGCCTTCTGTACAATGGTACCCACACAGTGGGAAACTGTCAGGTTGCTACTAAACTCAGTGCACAATTCGCCTTACACCTGAGTGCATGCTCTGTACATTATTACTGTCATACTTAGTGTGGATGACATCTGCTACAGCAGGGGGAATGATACCTCTCCTGGCATTCAGTTTGCAGTAATGCTTCTTGCACCAGTCAGTAGTTAGGTGAGTTCATTTGGAGGATGCTCACATCAGTAGGGAAATGTAAGACAGTGGCCAGCTTGCAAGCATCTGTACACCTGGTCAGCCACAGACCACTGCTTTTCTCCTGTACCTCAGATACATATATCTCAAACAGTAGAGGCCCCCAGACCAATCCTTGGGGTACATCCTTTGTAGAAGAATCTACTACTAGAGGTGGGTTCCACAGCTTTGGCTGAGTGGGCACTATCATTGGGCCAGTTAACTACCCATCTGGTAAAATACAGGTTGGACCCTAGCTGTGTAGGTGTATGTATCCTGTCTGCCTGGGGATTAGTGTGAGAAGACTGGGCTAGGTTAAGGTAGGCATTGTTCACCATCTTCCCTTCATGCCTGTGTTTGTTGACCACTTCAGAGAGGGTGACCAGGTTAAACAGGCCTGATCTCCCTTTGACAATACCATGGTGTGTAGGCTCAGGCATTTCAATGTTGCCAATTTCCCTGTTCAAAATGTCCTTGATATTGCCTTCCATGCCCTTGCAGAGCAGGCTAGTTAGGCTGATGTGCATAATATTGGCTGGGTTGGTGGATTGCTCCACTTTTGCGTATAGGTATGACAGTGGCTGTCCTCTGTGCAGATGGTATGACACTGGTGCTCAGGCTGTGGTTGACTGCAGTACAGAATGGATCTGAGAGCCCATGCCAGTGTTCATGTAGGATGCAGCCAGGGATGGTATCAGGCATATGGAGACCTCCCAAAATAACTCCGGTACCACCAATGAGCGACACGATCCAAGTAGACACCACGTAAATTAGTCCATGAGTTTAATCCACATAACGCCAAGACATACAATCCAATCGACAAAACATATATATAAAACAAAACTCTAATCTGTCATAGCACCCAATAACACGCAAAACGCCAAAGCAGTTAAGCGCTTTCAACCATGAAAAGCTGGTCTTCCTCAGAACTGCTAAAGAAAGCATTCTATCCGTTTAAAACAACTTTTTGGCGCCAAAAAGTGTGTCACTTCTTAAAGGCACAACAGCATGCTTAATAAAACCTGATAAAACCTGCTTGTTTTACACACAGAAATATAAATATTGACATTAAATTCACTCCAAGTGACATAATTTAAAAAGTAGTCATAACAAACTTATATATACAAGACATTAATATAATGTCAATGAAATATTAATAATATACTACTACACAGACTGATATATTCATAAAAAATCCTACATATTAAATATAATGTATAAAAATTGTTTCAGTAGAAACTTAATACACTCATTCTCTAAAAAAAACATAATAATAAATTGATGTGTTTCATACAATCAACATATCCTATGTATTAAAATTCTTTTGTAATAGTTGATATAATTTTCGTAATATAATAAACTGTGCATTCTATTAACTCATATATCATACAAGAGAATATGTATAAACCTAATATATGAAGTAATTGTGATTGAATGTTATACATAAACTAATCATAAAATGTGTGTAGTCTATTAATAAATATATATAAATATAAATATATAAAACCTGTGTCTAAGAAATGTACTAAGTACCAATAACTAAAAAAATAAAAAAGTAAAAAAAGTAAAAAAATATATATGTATATATATATAAATGGAATGCAAATATGAATGCTTTGTCAACATGTAAGGTCCTTACCGACCATTGAAAGAGAATGTCAGTTATTCAAAACTCATGATGTATATCAATAACCAATATTCTAACTATAATAATAAACTTTTAATAGATATACTGTCATTCAGTCCAGGTGGGCTGGTGGCATCTAAATACAACTGCCACCAAGCCTCTCTGAATGCTATTAATCCTTTGACATCACCACCCCTAGGATTACTAGGAATTACCTCCAATATTAAAAATTTGAAAGTGTGTTCTGCACCTAACAAATGAACGTGTCTATACAAAGCATTAGTTAAATCCTTCACCCTAATGCTATATAAGTGGTTGTAAATACGCTTTTTTAGACTACGTTCAGTCCTCCCCACATAATATGCCTCACAGGAGTCACATTTGGCTAGATATATCACTTGTTTAGTATTGCAATTTCCATTTTTGCATTTAATAATACTTCTATGTCCATTCTCTAATATAATTCTATTATCGCAATACATATATTTACAATAATTGCAGAAACCACACTTTCTACTACCTATATAAGATTTGATCTTCCTACTATCTTCTGTATGATGTTCTAATAGTTTTTTCATGTTATTGCCCATCCTATATACAAATTTTGGTTTATTACCCAATATGTTGGCTAAATATTGGTCACTACTTATCAAATACCAAAACTTGAGAATAATTTGTTTAATTTTGTCAGTGCCAATATTGTAAGGTAGAATGCAAGCCCTTAAATAACTAGGTCCCACACCTTTATTATTCAGATTAGGACAGATTTGAATATCTCCTGACCCCAAAAGTGGTTTATACTTGGTACCCCAGTGTTCTAAAATATATGTCACAATCTCTTCCATCATACTTCTAGGATAACCCCGTTGTGAAAAATATCTTTGGATTTGTGTTAGTTCTATTTCCATATCTGTTAACTCAGAGACCATTCTTGCGGCTCTAATACATTGTCCTTTGAAGACGTTGTATTTAACCTTAGGAGGATGGCAACTGGTATAGTCCAAGTAATTGTTGGAAAAAGTGATCTTCCTGTGAGTTTTGGAGGTCACTTTCCCATCATAATGTGTTACCAAGGTGTCCAGGTATGGTAAACCTGTTGGATCAATAGCATACGTGAACTTTAAGTAATCACTACTGTTATTAATACAATCTATAAATCTTTGCAGATCCTCCATAATTCCTTGCCACAACATATACAAATCGTCCAGAAATCTAGAGTAGTACATGACATTAGAAAAATATGGGTTCTTGAATAAAACTTCATCCTCCCAATTGAGCATAACTAAATTAGCATAGATGGGGGTGCAGGCCGCCCCCATCGCTACGCCCCTAGTCTGCCTAAATAACTCCCCTTTGAAAAAAATAAAGTTGTTGTCTAGGACCAATGACATCATTTCTGTTAAAAGACAAATAGTGTCCCATTCTAAGTCTGTATGTCTCCTCAAACTATTAGAAAAAGCTTCTAACCCCTCTTCCTTGGGAATACATGAGAACAAATCAATCACATCTATAGTGATTATGAATTTGGGATTAGTGTTCACTGTATTGGAAACTGGATACTTAGAAAGGAAACACCACGAGTCCTTAACCATATGTGGAATAAGAGTATATATATTTTTCAATATTGTATCAATAAACTTTCCCATCTTGAAAGTTTTTGAGTAACTGCCCGAGACTATAGGTCTCAGGGGAGGGTCATTAGTATCTTTGTGAATCTTAGGAATGCCCACCATGGTGGCCAACTTGGGATATTCTACTTTAATAAATTTATATATCTCGTTGGTAATTCTCCCATCCAGTAAATATTCTTCAATACAGGAATCAATCCTGCGGTAGGCAATATGTAGTTCATTCCTAGAAATAGTTTCATAATTCCCTGTATTGTGTAAATGTCATAAATTTTTTGTGTGTATGTCATATTATCATAAATTGCAATGTCCCCCCCCCCCCTTTGTCGGGTTTCATAAGTCTTATAGAGTAATTGCTTCTCAAAGATTGGAGTAATCCTATTTCTTCCGATGTCAGATTGGACTACTTGGATCGTGTCGCTCATTGGTGGTACCGGAGTTATTTTGGGTGGTTTGCACTTCATATTTTGTTGGCTGCATATGGAGACCTCTGTTTGTTGCCTTTGAGAGAGCATTACGGACCTGCTTCCTGATGATGAGGGGAGAGGATGCAGGTGCTGTACATGCACATGTGTAACAATGGTGGGATGGGGGGAGTGATGTTTATACTTCACCTTTCTGTAGCTGGTTGCCTATATTTATGCCATATGTGTATGTGGTGTTACTGACCGCCACTACAGAGCAGATTTGTATGTTGCCTCTGGAATTACAGACACGTGTGGAAAGCCTAGTGATTGACCTTAGTGGATGTGTCCAATTTGCACTCAAAACAGCCTTAGGGTACATCACACGTGACCTTATTTGCTTGTGCAGACCAAGGTGACATTGCTTTCGATGAGGCACCTGTTACTTCTTGGCCTGTCCAGCAATTGTTTCCACCTTTTATGGTATTTGTGTATTGATGTTGTCTACCACAGGTGTTTACCCTACATTGAGGAAGATGATGTTGTCCTGTCAGGTATTGCTGAGTCCATATAACTATGTAGGTGCTCCCTTAGTGTTGTGGTGTGGGCCTGGACACTGCTGCTAGGTCCAGCAAATGGGACGTTGGCTGTACAGCTACTTCTACCTGATCTGAGGGGATTTATAGTCATCTGCATACAGTTCATTCTGTTTGACACTGTAAAGGGGAGGGGCAGGCGAGATGGCAACCTGAACAGTGATGCTATGTGGTTAGATATTACCAAGGATGATGGCACTGTAGGAGTGCTACAGTGGCTACTCATGTTGGTTAGAACCAGGTACAGGATATTTCCACCTGTCATAGGAGTTTTGACCAGCTGATCCACTGCATTGCCATTGACAAAGCCGAGAAATCTATGTCCAGTCATGTTCAGGTGGCATAGGTCATGCACACTATTGTTGGGTATTTGAAGTCACCCAGGAGCAGGGTAGATGATTGAATCCTGACAGAATGCAGAAGATCCCAATAGGTGTGGTGGGTGTCCATAGTCATAGTTGGAGGCCTATAGCTAGCTGTGATTTCAGTAGGTGTTTTGTCAACTTTTAACTGCACTCAGCATGTCACCCATGCATCATACTGTTTGGCCAGCCTGGAGGTGTGTATGTGTATGCTAATGTTTAACACTCCACCTCCTGTGGCTTTACAGGCCTCCATTTGGGGTCTAAACGTATGATGGGATGAGTGACCTGACAAGCTTGGTGTGCTCTCCACAGTTACAAAGCAGGCATCAGTACCTGCACAAATGTCGACATCCTACAGAACAAGGTATGCTTGCATTGATATGGGTTTCATGGTAAGACACCTAGCTCCTGTTAGAGCAAGACATCTGCAAAAACGCACACATCAGTGGTGAGTAAAGGGCAGTAAATAGTGTCACTTTATGAATCTAGCTAAAACACACTTAGTTGCCAGCAAAGCCAGTGTCACGTTCGCAGGTCTACTCTGCAGGATATGACATTTGGCAATCAAATGTATGCTAATATGTTATGACCTCAGTCTTTAATGGGTTGCCAGTGATGTGCCAGAAAATACACAACTGCCTGAGACATTGACTACAAATATGAGGCGGACATGTGGTCAGTCTACAAAACTCTGGACAGTTGTCAGGTATGGGCTCAGTATATCACATACAGTTCAACACACACATCTGAACCTGTTGTGTGGTATGCACATACCCTGTAAGACAAGCATATGTAGAATTCACAGGTGACATATGAATAATTACAACATCCCAGGTAGCTGGCATAGCAGTGACACACTCAGTATTGGATAGTAGACACTCTAGTAGTAGTCATACATGAGCTGACCTTTGCTGGGGTGACTCAGGGGCCAGTGTTGTGCTCCATGTCAATGCAGACAGGGCAAGCGGGAATGGTCATAGGTGCCAGACAGCAGCATGTGAGTCTAGCAGGTCTTGTTGCAGCCTAGTGTTTAATGTCCCATTTAACATCATTGCATCCCCCATTCTGCATTCCATTACAAGATTATATGATTGACATACCTGTTATAGTGCTGAAGAGTTTCCTCACAATAATGCAAATGGTTAAGTTTGTGTAGTTGCAGTCTGTCTTTGTGTAGATAGGTTGAGACCTGTGTTGCATAGCAGTAGCTTGCCTTTTGTAGGTACTGCTCATGAGCAGGTGATGGCCCTGGCACCAATTGGTGTCTCCCACTTGCTACTTGCACCCAGAGTAGCTGTGTTGTATTTCCATTTGTGAATGCCATAGCAACACAGGGGTATAATTATGTCCTTCATGTGGGACTTGCCCCTTTTCCTTACCTGTGTGGAGGGCATTATGGAGGTATGGGGGCTACAGCTTCACAGACAGTAGGTGGGAAACCTCTCAGAACAGGACATGTGGAGACAGACCAACAACACTGGGGACAAAGTTCCAGAATTGGGTAAAGATTGTAAGTCAGTAGTGCTGTTATACACATAGAGGGTTGCTAGATTAACAGGGTTCATCTGGACATGTATTTTCTGCGTGACTTGACGTCTGACCGTGATATGTCTCTGACATACCTCTCAACTGTCCGGATGTCCACAGACTGTCAAGAGGTCTGCCTGTTATGTTTGGTCTGTTCCTCAAACAACATCTGTTTTTGTGGAATCAGTAGGATAATGTGAGGATTGTAGTCAGTAACTGTTGACATCCATTGGTGTTTCAGACATCATATCCTTCAGGGATGTTATGTTACAACAAAGCTTGTGACACCAGCAACTGTTTCAGTTTGTAACACCATTATGTGAGAAATGTCTTTATTTCTGGCCCCCTGCCCCCCAAGTATGTCATGCTTTGTCCAGATATCTTGCAATAAGAGGTTCAGAGGTATGTTATATCATTATTTAGTAACTGCACTCCAGGTATCATCCTATTGACTTAGCAGACTCCGGGAAGTGTTATGTGGCAGTGGCCATGAATATGGTCTCACACCCTGGATATTATGTGAAAATCTGTTCATATGAGAGTTATGTATGTCTGACCATTGTGAACAGACTGCCAAGATTGTGTAGCAGTGTTGTGTGTAGATGTTTGTTGGGCTGAGTAGGGAGAGTAGCAGATGTGAGTTTCATAGATCCTTTTTCTATCTGACTGTGCATGCTGCTATGGCTGCTGATGATCTATCAGGTGTATATGTTTGTAGGGGCAGACTGAGAAATGTCCTATAACACCTCAGGATTCCTCAGACAACGAAAACAATTCAGTTCAGGTTAAAAACAATTTAAGTACATTCAAAATGTCATGTGACCAAATAATTTACATAATAAATTGGTAACAATTAAAACCATTTCACTCTAATTTACAATTGTTTTTGTTGTCTGAGGAAGTCAAATCAATGCATTTGACGAAAAGCGCTTTATAAACTTGTTTTCTTCTACTACCTTGAGTTTGTGTTCTTTGGTATCTATCTCTAATTGTATGTTGAAGCAAACAATAGCACTCTAGCAGACCTCTACACATATGACAGCCATATTTCAAAGTTGTCACTATTGTTTGCCCTTTAACCCCCCACTTTGTGCAGATTTCTTGCAGTAAGAGGTTGGTTTTATATATATATATATATATATATATATATATGTATATATATATCTATATATAAATATATATGAATATATTTGCATATATAAATATATATACACAAATATATATATATATGAATATATTTGCATATATAAATTTATGAATATATTTGTATATATATATATATATATATATATATATATATATAGATATATATATATGAATCTATTTGCATATATATATATATATATATATATATATATATATATATATATATATATATATATATATATATATATATATATATATAGGCACCCTTCATTTCTTCGAACTTTCAAATGTTCAAAACTTATATGGCTGACACCATATGAGCGAATGTTTGAAAGGCCGACAAATGATAGCGGAGATCCCGCTACAGTGTGGCAATGGGAGATTCCCCTTTCCTGCAATGTAGTGCGATCTCGGAGTGATAATATTTAAGTAGCAGAGGATGTGGGGGGGTGCAGGGGGGCTTGCCCCCCCTGCATAACACAGTTTTACTGTGTTTACAGGTAGGTAAATGGTGCTATTTCAGGATGTCGCTCTTTCGGAATGTCGATCATGTGGTGTCGACCATATGAAAGTCGGCATTCTGAACGATCGACATTCTGAAGTAGACCCATATATATATATATATATATATATATATATATATATATATAAAATCTATATAAGTACTGCAGATATATAATTTCCCCTTATGTTAAAGGACTGTTGTGCATGATATGTTTGTAAAAATATTACAAACACCTACAGATCAGATGGTGTAGAGGTATGTTGCTGTCATTGTAGTGCACAGGGTCCTGGGTTCCAGACTTGGTAGTGATGACTTTTTTTATTAATTTTAAATGACCACATTGCTGTGATTGTAACGCACTGCATCCCGGGTCTGAGTCTTGGCAGGGCTGATTATTTTGTTGCCGGGCAGAACAAGGGCTGATGGAGACAGAGTGATTAAGGCACTTTTAAGCAGTTGTAAGTGGGTTTGTGTGGTTTTGTGCGGAGCTAAGCGATGCTAACAGAAGATTAAGTCCTCTTAGCACCACTTACACCTGTGCTAATTTTAATTAAAGAAAAGAAAAAAGGTTGATAGGAAAGTGGTGAAATGGGAGCAAGCAGGGGGTAAAACATTAGGAAAAGCAGCTAGGGATGTGCAGTATGGTTGTAGAAAAGGACCATGGCTCTACATTTCTTCCACAGCAACAGCTGTGAATAATGTGTAGAATTTGGATTTTACAGCCTCACACCCCACAGGGTGGTGTGTTGGTGATAGAGTTTTGCAGAATAATCTGTGGGTTTATTGATTAGTTTCACTGTACATGGGGGCAAAATGTAGAGCTATGTATGGGGCAATGGTTTTTTTTTTTGTGTGACAGATACCCTTTTTTTAAGGTCTGAGTAGGATGTTGGGAAAGAGCTGTAGGTATGTTTGGGGAGGTAGGTTGGGTAGGATAGGTCACATTTGCAGACAGACAAGAAAGACAAGACAGTAGACAGGGCAATATATGACACATGAGGGGATAAACACCTTTGACGGGGAGGTTGGTTTGGAATCTGAAGCCCATGAGGCCCAAAATGCATACAGAGGGACTGATGTCCCCACCCATGGGCAGTCACCACTGCACCTTCATAGCCCTGAAGGTGGTTGTGCTGAGTGCTAGACAGGAGGGGCAGCCTGCCCCTCAAGGTGCACTAGATGGCCGTCAATCTGGCGCAGCTGCCCACCCAACTCTGCTCGGATGGCTCTGTGCACCAAGCTCTGGAACTGACTGCAGGTGGCAGGCTCCTGTCCTTGCCTACTCCCAGGAGGGGTGGGTCCCATCCACTGAGGCAGTTACACTCAAAGGCGGTGCAGGACCAATGAACAAAAAAGTCCCGGGTTGGGTCCCATACATGCTGGGGCCCAGTGCCACAGCCAGATGAGGTGGGACATGCAGATCCGCCGGGATCTGCCTTCCTAAATGTGCTATGGTGTTGAGGTTTTACAAAATATGTTGGTTAGTCATGAACAACGCATTTCAAGATTAGTTATAACAGCATGCATGGGTGTTCCAGTTAACCCCATAAAACAGATTTGAAGCAGTTGCATAGCAGACAGAACACATGCATAAATGGAACAACAGTATGCATTGTAACAGCATGCCAGTAACATTGATGACAACAGGCCACCAACAATGGTATTTTAATACGGTATGTTAACATGCAACAAATCAAATATATGAACAATAATAGAACACAAGTCCCAACATTAGGGTTGGAGAACAACATACCTGTAGTATATGAATAATAATTATTGATGCAGATGAGGGGTGAGGGCTGAGACAAAAAGTCCATTGACAACTGTTTATGCTTCTATTTTCCACAACAGTACTGCTCAATACTCTATGGGTCTGCCCTCACTTTCCATCTACCTATGGCCCATAGATTCTGTAACACAAATGTACCTATTAAACTGTCAGTCTTGAAAGGTATGGGGTAAACTGTGACAACTCTGGGTACATAACCAGAAGGGACACGTACATGTCAGGGTTACATATCTGGCACAGGAGGGGTACCCTGAACTGCTGTTATGTGAGTGTGCTTTTGCCATACTTCAACTGGTTTCCTGTCTGTGTCCAGGGTTATTGGCAGCAGTGACCACTAGCTGTGACAGCATGACACTTGAGAGATATGTATTGGGAAATTCTTATGTTGTATGTACCTATCCTGCTGTCATTTCCAGGTATGTGGTGACACAGTTGAACAGTTGTACATGGTTTATTAGTATACCCTTTATACAGCTACTACCAACATTTCCTTACCTGTAGAACCTGTGGAAAAAATATCTGTTAACACTACCTGACTGTTTTTACATATATTCCTGATTCCATGTGTGTAGATATGAACACATCTTAGTACCACTCCCTGGATCTGGATGTGTAAAATAACAACTAAGCTATTTCTTATCACACTGAGCTACTAGGGAACTGCTGTTTTTTATTTCACTGGTTTCTGTTTATTAGTCTCTTGGTTAGACAGTCTGAACTTGTAATCCTGTGATGCATGCATGACAGATAGTGCACTGTGCATTAATCATTTGAATTACTGAATTACTACAATCTGGAAAGCAAAGGTTAACACAGGACATTTATATCTTGTTTTACAGCTCCATTCTAAGTTTACAACAACATACCAGAATAAACACAACAGTTTGTGTTATAGATGTTTATTTCAGATCACTATTAGTTGGATATACTTCATTTACTCAGTTAACACAGCTGGAGTATACCTACTAGCACTACACAATGTACTCCTTCTTAGTTATTTGCACAATATACTGCAAGTTAGATATTTACTCAGCAGCCTGTCAGTGCAGCCTCAGCAGTCTGTCAGCATGGGCTCCGATGTTACTAGCCCTCTCTGCTGCATCTGTAGGGGAGAAAAACAAACATTATGCATACCTGTCTATCACATCCTCAGCTAGAATTTGGTACACCTATAGCTGTGATACTTACAAACTGCTGGAGTACAGTTGTCCCTGCATCTTGAATTCATTGGTCCAAGAGTGCCCCCTTCCTCTGCTTTAGGTCAGCTTATTGGAGCTGGACCTGCTCACCAGTTTGGGGGATGCCAGTAGCACTGGTGAAATCATGGGCGAGATGGTCCTAGGCCTCCACTTTATATTGTGAGCCCTAGTACCAGCCTTGCAGGAGTCTCTCATCATGGTTACTTATGAGGAGTCCAACCATGACCCTGGACTCCACGATGCCCCAGCACTGTGCCTAAAGCTCAAACCCTCACCTACACCAGCCATGGTTCCTGCACAGGTTGAACTATAACAGGTACTGACTGTGTTCCCATCCGTGCTGTTTAAATAAGGCCATATTCCCACCCTTTGCCATCATTGGTTGATCTTGAAAATGTTGAGCACAACCCCCCTAAGCCAATTTTAGCAATGCTTAAATGGGAAATTGTTGAGCACTGCTTAACAGTGCACACATCTGCTTAGATGAGTTGACTGTTGCCTAACATTCATGTGTAAGCATTGCTAAAACCAGCTAAGCATAGATGAGCACTGCTAATCACTGCTCACTTTTAATTTTTAGATATAGTAGAATAATGACTTAATTTAGTAAGTGTATATGATTTACTTTACATGACGTCCCTCTATGTGCTTTCTTTACATCACCAAGGGGTGTGACTATACTATATGGGGCACTTGTGTATACATGGGTGGTTTCACATGTCATATGCACTCACACTTCCATTTTAGACCAGCTACCCTACCCTGGTTGACAAATATCACTTACTACATCATTTACAAAAAAAAAAAAAAAAAAAAAAAAAATGAACACTGCTTTCCTATGTAAGAATAAAGTGTACTTGAACCATGAATGCCTCCATGTAAAGCCAGGACTCCAACCACAATGCTTTTCCAGCTTTAGGAATTTAGCTGTATATTTTTATCTCCTCTGGGGTATTTAAGCAATTCTGGGCAGAGTGCCATAACGTGCACACCTGCTCAGCTATGCTTAAACATACCATAGTAGGGAAAAAAATAATTTTAATTATTTATGGCCTTGTACAGCTTTGTTAGTCTAGGAGATTGACAGATATCTGAGGCAGGCATCCTGCAGACACCTGTACAGTTAAGGGGTATGGCCATATGGCACTTTCAGATGGCAGACATTTGTGTTTCAGTCTTCATACCCTTTAGGAGGTCTGTGCTAACGTTAACCTTTTATTCTATTAGCTTTCGGGTTTGTCAGTTTAATGTTTAAAATGTGTCCCTATTTTTGTGGCTTTGTCCCCCCATTATTTATGGCTTTGTACTGCTTTATTGCTCTGGGAGGGTGAGATGTATGTGAGGCAGACATCTGGGTATTCTGCAGAAACCTGTACAGTTAACAGCTATGGCCATACGGCGCTTTCACATGGCAGACATTTGGGTTTCAGTCTTCATAACCTGTAGGAGGTTCATGCTAATGTTAACCTTTTCTTCTATCAGCTTTGGGGTTTGTCAGTGCAATGTTTAAAATGTGTCCCTATTTTTGTGGTTTTGTCCCCCCATTATTTATGGCATTGTACTACTTTATTGCTCTGGGAGGGTGAGATGTATGCAAGGCAGGCATCTGGGCATTCTGCAGAAACCTGTACAGTTAACAACTATATCCATACGGTGCTTTCACATGGCAGACATTTGTGTTTTAGTCTTCATACCCTGCAGGACATCTGTGTTACTGAAATCCTTTTATTCTATCAGCTTTCAGGTTTGTCAGTGCAAAATTTAGAAGGTGTCCCTATTTATGTGGCTTTGTCTCCCCATTATTTATGGCTTCATACTGCTTTATTGCTCTCGGAGGATGAGATATATGTCAGGTAGGCATCTGGGCATTCTGCAGAAACCTGTACAGTTAACAGCTATAGCCATACAGTGCTTTCACATGGCAAACATTTGTGTTTCAGTATTCATACCCTGCAGGAAGTCTGTGCTAATGTTAACCTTTTATTCTATCAGTTTTCAGGTTTGTCAGTGCAATGTTTAAAATGTGTCCCGATTTTTGTGGCTTTGCCCACCATTTATTTATGGCTTTGTACTGCTTTATTGCCCTGGGAGGGTGAAATGTGTGCAAGGGAGGCATCTGGGCATTCTGCAGAAACCTGTACAGTTAACTGCTATGGCCGTATGGCACTTTTACAATGCAGGGGTTGTGTGACAGAACCTGTCACACACCCCCTGCATTGTTTCTTGCTCCCCTGGCTATTTCAGTGTCTGTGGATACTGAAATGCTCATTTTAATTTCATTTCAGTGTCCATGGACACTGAAATACTGTTTGAAAGTGTTGTATGGCACTTTCTGAGTGCAGCGGGTGTGTTCGATGTCCATGCACTAACACCCCCTGCACTTGTTCACTGTTCGTGTCCATTTAACCTTAACAGCAGCACACCTTCATGAATATGCAAGGTATGCTGCTGTTAAAGCTAAGGCTACACGAACATGAACCATTCTGTGCAGGAATAGCACTATTCCTACATGGAGTTTATTGAATCCAGGGGATTGTTAACATCCTATTAAAACTGTTACCTATGCAGAGGTCTACTTTTCAGTATGGGACTTTGTCATTCAAACCACTGCCACTATCAGCTCTTAATTTAATAATCCAGTGGGTTTCATTTGTTTCTGTCTTATTTTTAACATCTCCACTAGATTGGATAGGAGACGTGTTAAGCATTGTATTTAAGGGATGAAGGTTTTTGACTAATAGTATCGTCTGAAGAAGCAGTCTTTGTAACTGTGAAAGTGCTTACATTTGGATTCCTTTAAAGACATTTTACTTTTGTAACTGCTGGCCATTGTTTTATTCTGCTCCATTTTATGCTTTTCCATTTAATATTAAATGTTTTTTTTTAAAGGTACGAGGCACAAACAGTTAACAAATGATTGTTAATGAAGGGGTTAATTTTATCTTGTGACTTATTAATTATTTATTTATTGACATTTGTTTACCTGGAGAGTCTACTAGGCTAATTACCATGCAATGAATTTACAAAAAATATAGTTACAATATTTACAGGAATCACTTCAACACAAAATATACTTAATTTTGTTAAATTTAGTTTTTTACTTAATTTTAATTGTTTTTATATTGTTTTTATGCTGTTTAAATAAATTTATAATGTAGATGATTTGACTATTAAGTGCTTCTGAAGAAGTCTGTTTAAGATGAAAGCGGCTAATTAAACTTACAATGCTAAACCAGTCATTTTGTTTATTTTTGGATTTAATTATTGAAATAATTCAAAGAAAAATTTAGAGTCATGCCAAACTCATAAGTGCCACAAATCCAAGGCTTCAGCAATTAAACTGTGACACATACTAAAAGGGTTTACTACAGGATCTCGAGTCCCAAGTGTACAAAACCCACTGTCTCAAAGACAGGGAACTGAATTCTTTGTAGCTCACCTAGGCTGCTGCTTATACTTTGAATATGATCTCAGACAAGCAGATACAGGAAGGGAAATGGGTTAAGTTTTAGGGAGAGGGAGGCATATTTTAGGTTTGGGGAGCAGGAAGGAAGTGTTAAGTTTAGGGAACAATCAAGGAATTTAGGTTTAAGAAGGGGGTTGGAGTTTTAGGCTTAGGGAGCAGGAACTGAGGTTTAGGGTTATGGTGTGATCAGGGAAGTTAGGTTAAGGGAGAGAGGGTGGGAGCTTTATGTTTAGGGAATGATAAGAGATTTTTGGGTTAGGGAAAGGGCATGATAGTTGAGGGTAAGGGCCTGAGATGTTGGGTTGGGAACTGGATGGCAGCTTTAAGTTTATGGTTTATGTTCTGATAGGCCTATGTAGTATATAGAATCTATAGGATCACATATTGGCAGGGAAATGTAGAAATGAGAGATAGGTCTAATGGAAGTTAGACCACTTGTTTTTTTGAGCAAGTGGCAGTGAGCAGGCATACCACAAGCTAGTAGCACATGAGCACTTGTAGTAAACCCATACTAAAATCCTTCTTGTTGTTATAATAAATTTCTCATAGGCACACAAGCTATACATATATTAAATTACAAAGATTTTGGTATAAAAAAGAAACACACCAGGCTAAGGAAAATAAGCCAAGTAGAGCTTTGTACTTTTGCCATAAACAAAAGTTAAACTTCAACTACTCAAGCTCAGTTTACATCATTTTAAACTACACGTTTAGATTATAGAATCAGAAGAGGAGAAACAGGCATTCTTTGCAGCATCATAACTTCAGTACAGTTGTGAAAGTTGTAGGGTAATTGTGACTGGAAGTTTGTTAGAAGGATACTTAGTAGCTCATAGGAAAATGACACCATGTGTTCCAGTTATCAGCCAGCAAATGGATTAAAGTGCTAATTAGAACATTTGCTTTATACTTTCAGTTAATTCAAATAAAAAGATAAGATGAAGGAGTGGTATGATTTATTGTGGAGAAAATGATTTTGGTGTTTTATGTGGGTTTTGAATATGGTTTCGTTATATATGCCGATGAGTAAATAAGACATAGATGAAATTTGGAATAAATCAGTGCAAAGGACCATGAAAGAAAATAAAACCAGGAAAATGGCACAAAGAGCAAGTACTAAAATCGACTCATACAGCAGTGTTACTTAGAAAGACGTAAAAGATGAACGAGACAAAAAAGTGGCAAGAGAAAAAGTGCTGTAGAAAAAGGAGGCATAAAAGTGATGGTATGCATAATATGGAAATAAAAGGCTGCTGAGACAACTCTGTTATTACATAAAAGTAGTATTTAAATTCAAAACTTCTTGGCTGAATATTTAAAGAAAAGAAACTTCAGTGGTTGTAAGCAAAACAAAACAATTGTACCAGGTTTTGGTGGAGTTACAGAGTTCAATGTCTTCCTCTGTGTTACTCAGAAATACAGTTACCAAGTCTCTCAGGCAGTTTGCCTTGAAGAACTCCTCAGCTCTGTTCTCCAGGAGCCCTCCTCCAAGGCCGGTTATACTTTGATGTTATGTTGTCTTAGCCCTTCTGTTAAAGAACCCTTTCCCTCATTATTCTCAACACCTGGCTATTACTTTTGTTAGCAGTAAGTATTTTTCCTAAATTACATGTAGTACTTACACACAAAACATGTGTTTACAAAGAGTATATATACAAGCCCAGTTATACTTTCATCATAAAAATATTTACAAAAAGTGATATGTATCTGCATTAGTTTTGCCTCTCCTTTTGGGCATTTTCCATTTTTCATTAGGTAAGACCATCATGGTATGCTAATAAAAGTTAGAGAAATACAAATACATCAATTCTGATGACACCATTTTCTTGTCTTGTAGACTTGGAAACATGGTATTTGCATAAAAGGTTTATCAAATTAAAATCTGTATCATTCATATCTTAGTTTATCCTACTTTTTAAAGGTAGTTTCCATCATGTTTCATTCAGATCCAATCAGTAACTTGCTTACCTTCTGTAGTTAATTTCTAATGAATAATTCATTCCTACTCTTTCATGTTATGCTGTAGAATATTTATTTCAGAAGTACAAGGCAGCTTCCATTTATTTATAGAAACTCAGTTTGTGTTTTTTCTCTTATAACCATATTCATATCCACAGACAAATTCATATATGGCGTCGGTGCTGTGCAACAGAAGCTGTATGAATTTAGGCAACATTAACATGCTAATACAAAGCACAATTAAACCAGGAAAGTCACTGAAGCAAGGAAACACTCAGGTAGATCCACTACACCAGTTTATTAAGTGCTTTTGTCGGCAATTCGCCTCACGACTTCTTCAGAATAAAGTTTAAAAAGTAACAGTCCATTAAATACATTCCATAATGTGTCACATGTTCCAATCTAAAAACTTCATACGCTGATAATATAGTCAATCAAATCCTTGACAATGTAAATAAAATTATGCTAAAATAATCTAATGATAGGGCAGGCAACAACTATAAATTCTCTATTGTATGTTATTTTTTGTTTCAAGTTAATTATAGACTGTAGCTATTCCTAAAAAAATTAGTGACAAGCTTTAAATATGAAATTCAGACTTAAGTTTTCGAAAACTAGAAATGGATATTGTGTCATTCAAGCCAGGTGTATGTGTGGCATCACATTTGAGCTGCCATAGCAGCTCCTTATACTCGAGAAACAAGTCAGTCAGCCCTCCCCTACTATCATCTTTGTGTACTTGTTCTAGGACAGAGAGCTTGAAGTGGTGTTGTGGGAACTCAATAATATGTTTGGCCAGGGCATTCTTTAAATTGCCCTTCCTAGTATTGTATAGATGCTAATATATACGTTTATTCAAACTATTTATCGTTTCCCAATATAAAATTGGTCACATGTCTGACAGACAGCTGTATATACTAAGCATCTACTGAGGCAATTGAATCTTTGTTTTAAATAAACATTGCCATATCCCCTTATATAAATATTATTAGTTTCAATAATAAACGGGCACTGTGGGCAACGTCCACACCTATTCATTTGTCCTTTTACCTCATGTGGTCTATTCCTTTCCAACAGGTTCTTAATGCAAGAGTCTCTTTTGTATACCACACATGGTTTTTCCCCTATCTTCATTTTACAATTGGTGTCAGTTGTTAATATGGTCCAGTTGTTATACAGGACATCCCTAATATTGTAGAATAGGGGACTAAAAGTTATCACCATGGCATCTGTAAAGGATTTAGTTCCTCCTACCTGGGTGTCAATTGTTGTAGTAGTGTCATCTACTGTGGTTAAGTCTTGTATTACCCCTAATAATGGGACAAAATAGCCACTTAATCCATGGAAGTTAATTCAGAAGTTATTCACTTCTTAGACATTTCTATATACAAAGACAACATCAGTCATACCTTTATTTCAACCTTGTTCAGGAAACCCACGTATTCTAACACCTTACTACACTTTGATAGTTGTCACCCTACACACCAGAAAAATCACTGGTAAAAGGACAGGGGGTTAGACTGGCAAGAATGGTAAGCAAATAGACAACCTTTATTAAGGAGATGGACAAGTTAAGGATGATGCTTACCAGATGGGGATACCCTGGTCCCTTTGTGGACCCCATTTTAGATGAAGTTAAAGAAAAAAGATTAAGTGGACATGTCTTCAGATGTGTAGGGTGGAGGGGGGTTTGGGGTAAGGTGTGTGATATGTTTTGAGGGGATAAGGGAGTGAAAATTTCACCAATCCTATCCACTAGCAGGATTGCTATCTCTGTGGAGTCAGTGTGTGTAATACTGTTAGTCACTAGTTCTGCACATAGTTTCATAGGTATATACTAGGCTATCAGCCCTAGAGCCTATATAAGCCTAACCAAATGAGGTCCCCTGGCTTCCGCCACACAAGAACATTATTTTCTTGTGCCTCTGTCGAGCAGCGCCACAGCAGTGATCCTGTTTCCCATCCAATTGTCAAGATGTTTCTTAAAGAGGGCTAATGAGGAGCTCTACTTGACATGAATGGGTAGCCTGTTTCAGAGCATGGGAAGTCTATGGGACAAGAATCTATCCCTCCAGCATGTTCTGTTTATTGTGGTGACAAGGTTTAGGTCCCTGTAGCGTGTGGCTCTGAGAGATTGGGATTTCTTTAAGTGTAGCATGTCCATCATATCTGGGTTAGACACGATGTTGTATGTTAGGCACATGTTGCCTCTGTGTAAGAAATATGCACCGGAGTAGAGCTGGTGTTTTTTGAGACGGTCTGCATATGGCATCTGTTTGAGGCCAGTAATCCTCCTAATGAGGTATTTCTGTGGCCTTTTTAGTTATTGCAGATGTCTTGCAAGGTACATGCCAAATGGGGCATTGTACTCTATAATGAGTCCGATGAGGGATGAGTAGAGATTAATTTTTTTCTGGAGGAGAACCCTTTTGAGATGAGGTGTGCCATGTAGAAGGATTTCCTGACTACTTTGGTGGCGTGATTATAAAAGGAGAGACTACTGTCCGCCTATGTCCCAAAGTCTCTTATCACACTTTTGGTGTTTAGTAGGCTACTGCCTATGTGGTAGTTGATGGGTATGGTGTTTTTCCCAAAAGAGATAACAATGCACTTCTTGGCATTGAGCTTTAGGCCATGACTTTGGCACCAAGCATCAGTCTCAGTGAGGCCTCTTTGTAGAATGTCCACATCCTTAGACAAATCTAGTATGGCTCCTAGTTTGCAGTTGTCTACGAATTCCTTAAGCCAGAGACCATCTGTATTAGCCTGGACTTCAGAGAAGTGGATACTGAACAGGAGAGGACCCAGGACCAAACCATGTGGAACTCCGCTTGTCATTGGTCTAAAGTCAGATTTGGAGTTGGGTACTTTCACTGTGTGGGTTCTGTCAGTGAGACAGTTGGCCACCCATCTTGTAACATATGGATTTATGCCTAGTCCAGTGAGTTTACCTATAATACCAGAGTGGGGGATGGTGTCAAAAGCCTTGGCGAGGTCAAGATAGGCTGTGTGAACCACCTTACCCTTATCTACGGCTCTGGTGACTGCTTCAAAGAAGTCAATCAGGTTTAGAAGGCATTATCTTCCTTTTACAAACACAAACTGAGTGGGGTCCAGAGTTTGGAAGTTACTTATGTCTTTGTTTATAAGCTCCAGAATGATGCATTCCATGGCCTTACAGACTAGGCTCGTTAGGCTAATGGGGCGGTAGTTCCCAGGGTCAGTGGTGGCACCCACTTTGTGGAGTGGGATAACCATCACTGTGCGCCATTCCATAGGCACAAAGCCTGAAGTGAGGCTATGGTTGAACATGTTACTTAGGTGGGGTGCCAGTTCGTTCTGTAGTTCATGCAGAATGCAGCCTGGGATGTTGTCCAGTCCAATGGATGCTGCGTTCTTGACTCTGGAGAGTGCGATCTTTACCTGTGCAGCCGTGATTACAGGGGCTTTGCAATCTTCCAGTATGGAGATGGGCCCTTTGAGGGGTGGAGGAGGTAAAGTTTGCACTGAACCTGTCTGCCAGGATGTTGGCAATATCAGTTGGTTTGCTAAATGTAGTGCCATTGTGTTGTAGTTCTGAGCAGATCTGAGTGTTGCCATTGAGATTCTTGACATAGCTATAGAAAGCTTTGTGGTTGTCTATAGAATCCATGGTGATTTTATTTTTGTAACTAGCTTTGGAGGATTTTATGAGGAATCTCAGCTTCTTGCTGAGGCTGACCAGGGAGTTCCTGCAATCATGTGATTTTACTCTTTTCTGCAACAGTTTCTTCCTTCTTTTGTAGAGTTTGTTTATGGCAGGGGGACGACCAGATTGGCTTGCTTTTTTTGAAGGATAGCGTCTTGGTTCTGTTGGGGGTGGCATGGTCCATGCAGTCATGTATGTACTTATACAGTGCTTTTGTATATGATTCAGCAGTCGTGTCTCTATTTTCCATCTGTGTGGGTGATGTGAAGTTGACCACTTCTGACTTAAGAAGCATGAAGTTGGCTTTGGAGAAATTTTTTATGGTGGTTTTCTTAATGGGGGTGGGGGAGGGATATGGATGTCTAGGGAGATTAGCTTGTTGTTGGACCTAACCAGCAGGAGTTGACCTCTGGCATGGAGCATCTGTTACCCATATTGGTAATGACCAGGTCCAGGATGTTGCTCCCTCTGGTAGGGGTATGGACAAGCTGATCCAGGGCATTGGAATTGATGAATTCCAAAAAAACATTGGGCAGATGAGTTAATACATGAGTAGTTTTCCCAGTTGTTGGTGGGGTAGCTGAAATCTCCCAATATTAGGGTATTGGGCTGTGCCTTAATATTATCCAGTATATCGAGAAACATGGAGTGGGTGTCCCGGGGCATGACGGGGGATCTGTAACAAGCTATAGCCTGAATTGCAGTCTTGCCCAGTATTAATTGTACTTGGATAATTTCGGATGTATTATGTTGAGCAACTAGCCTGGAGGTGTGGATATCTTTTATGAATATGGACACGTATCCTCCTTTAGTGTTTCAGTCCAGGTTAGGTGTCCGAAAAGTGTGGTAAGAATTGTAGCTTGGTAATGCAGGGGTGCTCTCTAGAGCCTTAAACCAGGTCCCTGTGACTGAACAGATGTCGATGTTCACCATCTTAAGGAGAGCCTTGAGTCAGTGCATTTTGAGGTTTAGATTTATAGCGCTGAGTAGCATTATCCTTAGATTTTGCTTGTTTGTACCTACTATGGTGGTGCATTTGATGTTTGAGCCTTGCCTAAAAAAAGGCATTATAGGGGTGGCAACAGCCTTAGCCAGTATCCGGAATCCCAGAGGTGACAGGTGCAGGCCATCTCTGGCAAAGCATCATGTTCTGCCAATCATATCATCCCAGGCAGACAGATACTGGATCCCCTTGGAATGACACCAGAAGCTTAGCCAAAAGTTGAAGTCAATCATTTTGTCCTTGTACTGTGGTATAATTCTGAGTGATGGCAGGATGCTACTTAGGGCTAGTGTCATACCTGACTGGGCCACATTGTCAGAGAGCTCCTCCATGTCTGTTTTCATGTAGTTTAGGGTAGTACGTCTCAGGTCATTCACTCCAACATGGAGATTGAGAGAGTCATATTTGTACTTGTTGTGGAGTGACCTGAGTGCGTGCCTTATATGACGGATCCTGGCACCCGACAGGCAGCTGACAGTAACATTCTTCTTGTTTAGCCTGGTGAGAGGGATGTCAGTGTGCCTGACTATAGAGTCTCCAATGACTAGTGTGTTAAGTACATTGTTTTGCCTTATGGGCTGAGGTTGAGAGGCGCACTAATTTTGTGGGCTATGTGTCATTTGGGTAGTGTTGAGGGTGGTGGTTGCTTGCTTTTCAGCTTTGGAGGTCTCTGCTGTTTGGGCAGATTTTTATTGAGAGCCTCTGCAAATGTAGGTGTGTGTTTTGTGCTACCTTGTGTGGGTTTGAGTGGTGCAGGTATTGATAGACTAGGTGCAGCATGCGATGTGGTGTTTACCTTCTCCTCTTCACTGTCTAGTCCAGTCTTGGCTGGAGAGAGCTTGGCTTCCAGTTTGGCTATATAAGTGCATCTCTCACAGGTTGTTTTGTTAGGTGGTAGGAGGAGAGGGTTGTCAAAGAACATGAGGCAATTGCTACATTGCCCCAAGTTGCCCAGATTCATCAGGTGGACAGGAGAAAACACTGGGATCTGACCCTTAGACATGCCTGGTTAGTGCTTATTAATTTAAGTGCTAAGAACTGATTTCCTCTTGATAAGTGAGGAAAGTTGAGTGCTGCAGTAATTTTCAGATTATTTAGTGCTTGCAATGAAATTTGGACAGTGCTGAGCACAAAGAAACAGTTTTGGGTGCTAAGACTAGAAAACTGGCTAGTTCTAAGGGACCAGCAACAGTTTTGAGTGCTAAAACTAGAAAACTGGCTAGTTCTATGGGAAAATCTGAAGAGCAGACTTTCTGGCACTGGGAATAGTTTAACTGTAGTTAAACACTGCTGCACAATGTGCAAAACTGCGCAAACACGGGTTTTTAAACAGAAAGATGAAAGGGATAGAAATAGCCCAAAATGGCCAATAAAACTACAGATTCTGAGCTGAAACCACTCCTCCAGCAACAGATAGGCTGTTCAAAGATCACTGATGAACAGAGAAGCTTCCTCTATCTTAGGAAGATCTGGGCAACACAGAAACTTACAAACAGCCCAGAATTCAGCAAAATCTGAAAACTGGACTCTACTGGTTCTAGAAAGGTGTGAAACGAATAGAGAGAGAAGATTTTTTTTTTCAATACAAACACTTTTAAAGCATGCTTGGGTCCTACCTTATAGGCCGTGTATGTAGCTGTTAAAGGCCTTATGTTATCCTTGACTGTGCTTGCTAAGTTTTTCTCAAAGATGCCTTAAGAGGATTTGATATGTTGTCTTATTTGCCTGTTGAGGCTAAGGAGTGTGTTTTCCCATTGTTGGGGCCTCTCCTTTGTTTTCTTGGAGAGTAACCTTTGGTGTTTATTGTAAAATCTGTTTATGCTGGATGCCCACCATGGTGGCTTGTTTTTACTTGGGCCTCTGGCTTTGATTCTTTCTGGTACAGCCGAGTCTATACACTTATGCAAGTGATTGCACAGGCTTTTAGTGTAAGTTTTAATGTAGTTACCACCTTCTGCTGGGGGTGGGGTCTGGAATGCATTTATAGCTTCCCCTAGGAGTGTATAGTTTGCCTTCTTGAACATTTTTAGTCTAAATTCATCCTTAGTAAGTTTTGGTGTTAGTGCAAGCTTGAAGATGACTGATTTTAGTCAGATTTAACTAATGAAGGTCTGACAGTTGCTGCTTGTCAGGGTATGAACAATTTGTGCTAGGGCATTTGAGTTAAAGTCTAGGAACTTTTGTGTTAGTGAGTTAGGGCTAGAGTAGGTTTCCCTGTTGATGGCAGGATAATTGAAATCCCCCATAACTAGAGTGTTTTGGAAATATTTGGATTGACTTAAGTTTTGACAAGTAGGCTTTATGCATATCATGACCTTTGGAGGGGGATCTATAACTGGCTATGACTTGAATGGGGGTCTTACCCACAGTAATCTGAACTTAGAGTAACTCCATGGAGTTGTCCAGTCTAACTAGATGGGAGGTGAATTTATCTCTAATATAGATAGAAAGACCCCCTCCTTTAGTTCTCACACCTTTGTTTTGGGTATGAAGGTGAGGAAGGCATTTTACCCTTGCAAGGCTGGGGTACTGTCTGAGGCCTTGAAATAGGTTTCTATGACTGCACAGACATCTACATCTTCCAGTGATAGAAGTGCTTCCAGGGTGTGCAGCTTTTGGTTTAAGCTCCTAGCCATTAGCAGCATGACCCTTATTTTGTTATGACTGGAAAATTTCATGTCTGTAAGTTTATTTTAAAGACCTTGCCTAAAAAAGACACTATAGTGGTGACAAAAGCTTTTGCCAGCAGCTGAAAGCCTAGTGGTGCCAGGTGCAAATCATCTCTGGCAATGCAGTAATGTTTGTTGACCATGACTTCCCATGGTGACAGAAACAGGATACCCTTTAAATGACAATAAAAATTAATCCAGTTATTGAAATCAGTCATTCTAGGTGAGGGTAGTATGCTACTGAAGGCTAGAGACATACCTGCCGGGGTCACATACTCACAGAGCTCAGGTCTCTCTTCATATAGTCCAGTGAGGTAGATCTCAAGTCATTTACTACAACATGAACTATGACAGAGTCATAATGGTACTTGTTCTGAGAGACCTGAGTGCATGCGTAATCTGAAAAATCCTGGCATAGTACAGGCAGCTAACATGACTTTCTCCTTGTCCAGCCGGGTGAGTGGGACATCCGTGTGTCTCACTATGGAGTCTCCAGTGACAAAAAAATTGTTTTTTTTTTTAGTGTTATGCCTTATGGGCTTGTTAGGTCAGACACTGGTGTTACTATGTATCATGGGTGCTGTGGGAACTGTGTTAGTTGTAGTAGTCATGTTTTGGAGTTCTCTGGTGTTTCTGTATGTTTCTGGAGAGACCCTCCATGTATGCTTATTTTTGTGTTTGATGCATACTTTGTGTATGAGTAGTGGTACTATGTGCATGATGATGATGAGTTGGTGCGTGGGTTGACAACCTCTTCAGTTTTAAAACCACGATATAGCCAACCGGACCTCTGTAGCTCGAGCAGGAAAAAGGACAAGAACACTGCGCTGCACAATAACAGTAAAATTCGAGTAATCCACGCACCAGTCAGTAAAAAACACAGGTTTATTACACGAAAAACAGGTTAAGTGCTTTCATCCACACATAGCAGACTTCTTCAGAACCAATTAATGCTAATTGCAAAAACATATATATAGCAGATTTGGCGCCAATAAATCAATCAACATACATTCCATAAAAGATAAATCTTTTTAAGAAACCTCTTTTTAAGGAAAATCTTTTATGGAATGTATGTTGATTGATTTATTGGCGCCAAATCTGCTATATATATGTTTTTGCAATTAGCATTAATTGGTTCTGAAGAAGTCTGCTATGTGTGGATGAAAGCGCTTAACCTGTGTTTCGTGTAATAAACCTGTGTTTTTTACTGACTGGTGCGTGGATTACTCGAATTTTACTGTTATTGTGCAGCGCAGTGTTCTTGTCCTTTTTCCTGCTCGAGCTACAGAGGTCCGGTTGGCTATATCGTGGTTTTGGTACTTTGAACGCTTTACATTCTTCTTTAGTTGCTGTCATGGCTGACCTTGGATCCCTGTCTGCTTCATTGAACAGAGTTGAATTCCAGGAACTGCGTGCGGAGGTTACGTCGTTACAAAACGACGTTAGCAAGCTGTTGCAGTTGGTTGCTTCACTCACTAGACCCGTTGTGGATGCCGTTAACACGGAGTCAGCTCCACCGGGTCTAGGTTTCAATCCTACAACTGTTACATCCGTTACTTTAACGCCACCCAACTTGGAGGGTGTGGACAGTCAGTTGAGTATTCCGAATGGACAAATAGTAAGAAATTTGGCGGAAACGCCGCACTTGCAGTTGAACTTGGATTCTAAGGATGTTGACACTCACCTTTTGGATGACGAGGAATTCACATTTGATTTTAGTCTCTTCCATTCCAATGAAGAGACACATCGCATGGGAGCCAAACCTAAACAGCGAGAGATGATGAGAACATATTCTGCAACGGTCAGCAAAGGTGCTGACCGTTACAAAGGTACTGTGGCGAAAGATACGATATCTAGCCCCTGTGTTAGAGCTAAAATACAAAATAAAAAGGGCAAAGGTGCCTCTAACAGTAATAATAAAAACTATGGACATTATTCCAATGAGGCTATAAATGATTTTTTGAATGATGACTTTGATTTTGGTTATAACAGTGCCATGAAAGCAGGGTATGATGATAGAAATGTGAATGTAATTAATGATTCTATTAAGTCTAAAATTTACCTGTTAGGTAAGAAACTTAATAACATAAAGGGTGCCAAAATAGACAATGGGTACCTAGAGAAATGTTTGAATCTAAAAATTGTGCCCAAAGGACTTAGATTTTTTAAACTACCCTTAGGGGTACAGTTAAATGAGTCAGTGCTGTATGAATTTAACAATTTGTTTGATTTATTTGGGTTTGAATACATAAAACTGCTCATGAAATTTAATGATGAGAAAATTTGGGGCCTACTTGCGGAAATTGAACAATTGCACAATGAAATTACACAGGACTCTAATTTTCATTCTTGGCAGGAATTATTCAACAAACAGTTTAGTGTGGCCAAATCAAAGGCGTGTGATATACATAATAGGAAGTTGGATAAATTAGAAAGAGATTTAGAGGCATATAAATCGCATAGGGCGTACATCTGGCCCAATTGTAATCAGAATAGAATGAGAGCTAATGAGTCATATCATGATTTATATAGGGGCAAGAATAGAAGGAGAGAAGAAGATGAACATTTTCAGGGTGGAAGGTTTCATCAAGCCCCCATATTTCGCAAAAGAAGACAGTAAGAAATGGGGGAGGGCCCCTTAATAATAGTAAAGTGCATGATCTGTTGGTCAGTAAGTCATTTTTGGTGAGTGAAGTAGATGTGAGTGACAAGAATCTAATTGATGCTACGGCAAGGAATGTCAGCAAAGTATATGTTCATTCTTTTTCAGGTTTTAAAGTGTATAACTTCACTGATGTTTATATCACACAGGAATTCTTTACTCTGTTTAGTAAGGGGATGAAATTCATTCCATCAGCTAGATTTAATGTGTTTGATACTATAAAGGAAGTCAAGTTGTATTGTCGAAGACTTCAGTTAGCATTGCAGTTTAAAGATGTTACAAGTGACGGTTCACCCAAAAAATTAGTTAGGAAAAGTGCTTATATTCCAGTAACTAATGTACAGGTTGGTAATTATGAGCGAATGGTATGTAAAGACATCTATCATTTGTATGGAAACATTCGGAGAGATCCATGGTACTCTTCACTTTTTTGTGATAATCTTACCAAGGGAGAGAGATCGTGTTTGGACCAGGTAGTGGCTAATAGCGCAATCAGAATTATGAAACCGGACAAAGGGGGTGGTTTAGTGATATATGACACCAATGTTTATTGTAAAGCTATTCAGGATATTCTTTTCAATTCTGGTAACTATGAAGAGGTATCTCTCAACCAGATTAATATAGGATACCATAGAATAGATTTGACCATTGAGGAATATCTATTAGATAATCGCATTATGAATGATGTGTATGAATTTGTTAGAACTGAGCACCCTGTGATGTCCAGAATTGTCGGTATCCCCAAAATTCACAAAAGTGTTGAAAATCCCCCCTTTAGACCTATTATTTCCAGTTCAAAATCTAAAACATTCAATATAGGGGTTGCTATAGACCATTGGTGTAAACATGTATACAAAAATGTTCCCCATCTTACCAAGGATTCTTGGGATTTTTTAAGTAAATTAAAACGAGATATATGGTCCCCTGATTTGATATTTCTCACGATAGATGTTCAGGAATTGTTCTCCTGTATTCCTAATACTATAGGCCTTGAATACTTTGAAAATAGTTTGAATAAATATTCTGAACTTACATGGGATAAAATATGTTTAATATTAGACATGATGGGACTTGTTCTCACTCACAATTATATACAGTTCCAAGGAGAATATTTCAAACAAATTCGAGGAGTAGCTATGGGGGCTTCTTGTGCCCCCATATTTGCTAATCTCGTCATGCTCGAGTGGGAGGATGTATTTGTTATGCCTAGTGAATATTATAAGCACATTGCTCTATATACTCGCTTTTTGGACGACTTATTCATCATTTGGAAGGGACCTGCAGAAGATATACCTAACTTTATTGCATACATCAATAGTACCACTAGTTTTTTAAGATTTACATACAAAGTGGAGAAGTTAGGTATACCTTATTTGGACACATATATTAGCAATTCGAATGAAGGATTTAAGTCCAAAATCTACAGGAAATCTACCTTTTCCAATGATTATATACAATTTGGTAGTTGTCATCCCCCCCACATCTTCAGAAATGTACTCAAAGGGCAATGCGTTCGTGTTGCAAGAATGTGTTCTACTAGACAGGACATGGAAGATCAGATGAGGACTGTTGCAGAGATGTTTTTGGTCAGAGGATATCCTGTGACTATGGTGGAGGAAGTGACTAAATATGTGATCAGATTATGGGGGGACAGATTTGTTCCACTTTTGGGTAGTACATTTGTAGATAAGAACACCCAAAAGCAAGTTGTAAGTAATAGAAGGAATGTGTGTGTCATCATGTTTAACCCTTTTTCCAATTTGGTTAAGGAGATTTTAAAGAGGCATTGGGATTTATTTTCAAGTTCTGAAGATATTGCTACAGTATTAGGTGACCATCCCATTAGTGTGTTTAAAACTTCAGTTAATCTTAAGAGAATTATTGAAGGTGGAAAGAAAAAGGAATTTAGGAAGAATAAATTTGAACATACCAGTAAATGTGGTAGTTGTAAGTATTGCCAGTACATTAATGTTAAAAAGACTATTAAATTGTGTAACAAAAATAGAACCATATGCTACGGTAGAAAAGGGAACTGTAACACCATGCGTGTGGTTTATTTGGCCACCTGTTCTTTCTGTCAAGCATATTACATAGGAAAGACTGAAAGGAAGTTAAAAACTCGTATATATGAACATCTGTACAAAATTAAAAAAGTTGATATGAAAAATGCACTAAGTAAGCACATTAATGAAAAAGGACCCCAGCATTGTTTTACATTTACAATTATTGATCAAATTGGGGTGAGTGAATATGGGGGTAATTGGAAGATAGGACTGTCCTGCTTAGAAACTAAATGGCAGATATTATGTGATGCCACTTCATGGCCCGGTCTAAACGAAAGTATTAGTATCAAACCCTTTCTTCTTTTGGACCGTGGTTAAATGCTTTTTGAGGTCATAAACGATTACTTCTTGTGTTTATATTCTATATCATATTTTTATGTATTTTTTACGTATTTTTTAAACAAGTTTAAAAGTACACTTGCATTTTTAATATATATATTAGTATTATTTATTAGTATAAGTATTTATATTATTACTATTATCTTACTACGATTCCCATTAATTATGCATTATATTAGTTTTTTTTAGGGAATGGTACTTAGAATAATAAATTGTTAAAGATAAATCTTTTTAAGAAACATCTTTTTAAGAAAAATCTTTTATGGAATGTATGTTGATTGATTTATTGGCGCCAAATCTGCTATATATATGTTTTTGCAATTAGCATTAATTGGTTCTGAAGAAGTCTGCTATGTGTGGATGAAAGCACTTAACCTGTGTTTCGTGTAATAAACCTGTGTTTTTTACTGACTGGTGCGTGGATTACTCGAATTTTACTGTTATTGTGCAGTGCAGTGTTCTTGTCCTTTTTCCTGCTCGAGCTACAGAGGTCCGGTTGGCTATATCGTGGTTTTGGTACTTTGAACGCTTTACAAACCTCTTCAGTTTTACTGTTTCGAGTGTGAGAAAGCAGGGATTCAAGATTCTTGGTGTGGATACATCTCTTGCTCTCTGTACTGAGTGAGTTATTAGTAGATAGTTGTTAGTATACATGAGGCAATTGCTATACTGCCTCTGGAGACCCATGGCAGGGGAAACAAGGGTATACCAACTGTCCATAATGCTAGGTTGAAGAATTATTATCAGAAAGGGGGGAATTTTTAGGACCAATCAAAGAGGTGTTCAGTGGATGGATATTTCTGCCACAGTTTTCTTTTTGCTGGTGGTTTAATAAGTCACAGGTCGCTAGCAGTATTTCTTTGACTAGAAAAGTACTAAAGATGAGGACTACACTAATGTGCTACAACTGTATCTAAGGGAAAGATTGTCAAATTTATCTGTCCAGCTATGGCGCACAATTGTGTGGCAGTGCACAGTGTTAAGTGATGTGCAAACAAGCAGAAAGCTGCTCAAATGCAGGGCTTAAATATCAGAACCTAAAAACTTAAGAAAACTTTAAAAATCTTCAAAATGACCAATGAGGATGCTTACTCCAAGCTCTAGACCATCCACACTTCACCAGACAGGTTCCAATCAGCACACATCTCTCACTAGATTGCAGAAGGGCCCTTTTCAATTAAGGATGGCCTGGAACATATGATCAGAACAAACATCCACTACAGACAGACCCAGATGCAGCAAACATGTATCTGGACTTGGCTACAGCTACTAGCTACCCTAGTTTTGGTGGGAAACACTAGATAATGTTTAACACAGCAGAAAAATAGCAGTGACACAATAAAAAAAAAATGTTTTAAACAACATTAAAAACAGCAAGGAGCCTGTAAAGAATGTTTTAAACAGCAAACAAATCACATATTTTAACACTGCTTGGTGGGAAAACCAAAACAAGCAGAAAAGATTACTTTGCAATAGTGAAATGTACCAGCAAATACTTAACAGTAAAAATATCAAAAAGAGCTTTGCAAACAGTGAAAACAGCAATAAAATACAATTGTAACAGTCTCAGTAAGCCAAACAATTGCAGTAAGTATTTAAATACAGTATTAAAGTTGGTGGCAGGCAATAAAAAGTGCAGTAAATAGTATAATTAAGCAAAAAACAGGCAACTTGTGTTTTTTGGGAAGCTCAGAAGCCTCTAGTCATCTGGTATCTCAGCTCAGAGTTGTGGCTGGTAGCCCCCCTCAGTTCAGCTTGGTACAAACAAGCAGAAGCATGCTGAAATGCAGCCTGCAGGGCATAAATACCAGAAGCTAAAAACTTAAAAAAAAAACTTTAAAAGGTTCAAAAGGACTAGTGAGAATGTTTACTCCAAGCCCTAGACCAACCACCCTTCACCAGATAGATTCCATTCAGCACACTCCTCTCACTAGAGTGCAGAAAGGCCCCATCCAATCCAGGATGGCCTGCAAAATGTGCTCAGTACAAACAACCACTAGATACAGATCCAGATGCAGCAAACATGTATCTGGACTATGTTACAGCTACTAGCTACCCTAGTTTCAGCAGGAGACACTAGAGAATGTTTAACACAGCAGAAAAATTGCAGTGAGAGACTAAAAAACATTTTAAACATCAGAAAATACAGCAAGTAAGCTCTAAAGAATGTTTAAACAGCAAACATATCAAGTCTTCCTTCAACTAACAGACTGCCTTAAAGCTCCCTCTCTCTACTTTCTGTTTCCTGCAGACCCGTGAGAAGTGACCTCTGTCTAACTAACAGTCTTAAAGGATCTGATCCTTTGTGATCTCCTGCACATTTGCAAAACTAATAACATCCTCATGCCCCACTCAAGAGATCTTAACTAAAACCAAAACATAAATATGACCTGCTGGCGAGACAGATATATGTCCCAGAAAATCCATTTTTTATGAATTAGAGTTCCTTTGGATGTAAAGCAAGTTAGCTCTGTGACCTTCTTTACACATAACCTGGACGAACATATTGGCAACCATAAATACGTGCTGGGTATGGCCCCTCAAGTCGCCATGGAAAGTCATATCAGTGGGAACCTATCATATTCTGCCTCAGCTGGTGGTTGATGCAGCGGCCTAAGGAGTTTTTAATGAGCTGTTTCCTGTAGGCCATGGTTTGATTCCTTCAGCCTCCATTGCCTAACTGTGAGTCTGACCATGTCACTTAATCGGACAATACTCTTTGGCTAAGTCTGAAAAAGGACCAAGGAGATAAATACTCTATGACAGTTAGCAAATGCAAATAACAAAGACATAATAATTATATGTAATAACATGCATAGGCTGCTAATAGTCCTCTGGGTCAAGAGCTTAAAACTGAGCTACAAACCGTCCTGAATTTCAGTACCACTCCCCTCATTTGTCTTCTGTGTGTCCCTGAGTAAGTCACTTAATTGGACATTACACCAGCATTGCCCTTAAAGGGAGCTGTGTACTCAGTGGGCTTACCCAATTAATATATGTCTATCTATTTCCTAACTGAAGTGCTGCCACTTATCAATGTCGAGTAGACAACCTTCATCAAAATATGTTGCAGTTTGTCCCATCCTCTGTAGAGCATATGTCATTTGTGCTTCAAACAGTTGCTTACACCAGCACTGTCGTGGTACAGATGGGCAGATTGTCACAGTGACACTGTTAATTGAGCCTGCAATATACAATGGACATTGTAGCACTTTGGATGGGCCTTCTCTGCACTCCACGTATTGATCCAGTGAGTTTTGCCTCACTTGTTTTATCTGTACTATACCTACCAATTGTCCTGTCAGCTGCCTTGGCTGCCATATACAGCAGATATGAAGTACATATTGCAATCTGCACAGGTTATCAGTACCTAATGCATCCATGGTATTTGCCACCATAGCATTTATGCTAACTATTCTAGACATTTCTGTATAGCAAGTGGTGTGTTGCCAGGATATACAAGGGTAGTAGACTTTTGCAGAGCATAACATGGGTATAAGTTCCACCCATTCTTATTTCCAGGCTTATTGTACATCATTTTATTTGTTTAGTTGCTTGCATTTTGTGTGACCCCAAGTCCAGCTGGATATTTTCATTTTTTTCTATGGAGTTCCGGAAAAACAAGTAACACATCCGACTACTGGTTCGGATACTGCAGGTAACCATGAAAGCTGTATTATTGCTAATAAAAAACTTTGGACATCAAAAAAAAATAAGAAGAGAGAAACTCAGCTGGAAGTTTTTTATTTTTTTGTAGACAAAAAAAAAAAAAAAAGTACCCAAGGGGTTAAGAGTTCCTTTACCTACAAAAAACTTACTGTTTGTTGTTGGTTTGTTATTTTATCAACCTTTTTTAACAAACAAGGGGGTTGTGACTTGAACTGATGGCAAAAAACAACAAGAAACAAATTGAACTTGAACTTAATGAAACCAACAACTTTCTGCGGTACAAATCTGATATTTTTCGTATCTTTGAAGTATTTGATGGTCTTTTTTCAAAATTAAAAAATAAAACAAAAAAAAAAAAGCAAGAGAGACCAGCTTATATATTTAATTTAGCTAGCCTACCCTAACTCAAAAAAAAAAAAGTTTGCCTAAAAAAAAAAAAAAAAAAAAAAAAAAAATCATGATGATGGGGATGAAGGGCCATCTTCTCAACACCGAGAAAGAAGTATAGATAAAAGCTTCTTACCACCAACCAAGGATTCCCCCAAAATTATAAAAATTCAAAACCTTTTTTTTAGCGAAGAACTTTCAAACAACAGAAGAAGAACTTGAAGAAAGTTTAAATGAGGCTACCTTTTCCCTGAAATTCCACCTGAATTCAGAAGCCTATCATTTTGTCCAACATTAAAGGTGACTTTTTACAATTTTTCTGATGATCTGATTGAACTTTTGGCCCTTGGGTTACTTTTTTGTTCCTGACAAAAATTAAGTTGTTAAGTGTGTTTAACCCCCTTCACCCCACTTTACAGTCATTTACACCTGTTTAAAACATTGGATGGTTTTGATGCTAATAGCATAGTTATCAAGCGGACAAGGGTGGGGGGGGGTTATGATACATAAAAACTTAGAGGATCCCTATCGAGCACTAGTTGGAATGGGTGGAATTAATGTTGATAGACATGAAAAGCCCAAAGGATGATTTATTTTTAACAACGAGCACACTACAGAAAAAAAGTATTGCACCATGTGGATCCATGTGGGTGTGTGTGTGGCCCTACTAGTGGGGTGGCTGGAAAAAAAAAATTTTTTTCTTTTGAACATCTTCCCTTTAAGGAAAATTCAAAATTTTCTTTACAGTAGGTAGATTTGTCCTTCGTCAACTAGTGAGAGCAACACGATGTAGTGTAGCACCCTGACTGACTGAGGAGAGAGTGTACTCAGAAACATGTTGCTAAGTCGATCATCTATATTGCGTTTTGTAACTGTTTGTCCGGCATTTTTTATGTGAAAAACGGACCTGGACCGCGGGACCCGTTTACAACTACAACAACTAAAATAAAAAAAAAAAGAAAACAAAAGAAAAGAAAAAACAACTGGAATCCAAAATAGACAAAGCCCTAGTAGTAGAACAAAAAACAACAAGTGACTACCTACTTGTTGTACTACTTGGTTGGGCTAACCTCACAACGCCGGACAACAAACAACCAACGAACGCCAAGAACATACACATGTATAGGACAATATTTTTCATAGTTTTTTGTTTTGGGTGTGGGGGTTGGGGGGTTGGGGGCCCAACCATCCCCAACCATTAAAAAGATAAGAAATTAGAATGGCAGTTACATATTTATTAACCTTTTTAAAATTGGGTGTGTGTAATATCTATCATTTATAAATATAAAATAAAATATAACTTACACCTTATTAATTTACCAGAAAATTTAAACTTATAGAACTTAAACTTACTTTATAAAAATACATGTAAAAAATTAAAAATTTTGTTTGGGGGTTTTTTTTTTTTTTCTTTTTTTCCTTTTTCTTTTAGTTTCTAGTCTATTTCCTTTTTTGTTTTTGGGTTTTTTTTTTCAAAAAGTCATTAAAAAAGAAATTAAATTATTTTTATTTAAATTATTTTTTTTTTTTGTTTAATTTTTTAAGCATTTATAAGTACAGGTTGTATACAGGTCTTCTTGGGTGGAGTTACTACTGTTTATAAAACAAACAAATAATAAATAAAGGGGTACTTTTATAAGGACAAAATATTTAGTACTAATATATTTAAAATATTTTATTTTTTTATTTTTTTTTTTTTATATTTTTTTTTTTTTGTTTTTTGTATTTTTGTAATATATGCATTGTGCATGTGATATATGTATATGCTTAAGTGATTTTATGGATACTTTTGTCTTTTTTTAGGGTTTTTTTTGGTTTTGGTTTTGCTTTAAAACTTTTTACGTTGTTTTAAAATTGAGTTGTTTTTGATTTGAGTTGGAGTTTGTTAACACATCCATTACCATATAACTGCCATGCAACATGAGACTCCATAGCTTCATTGGTTTAGTTGTCAAGTTTATGACCTATTGGCCTTTAAAAAATGTCACTGCCATAACCTCATACTGATATTTTTTAATTCCTATGTATATATCAAGGCAACGTGTGAAGGACGTTACTAAGAGTAACTTCTGATTGCGAGGGTAAGCTTATTCTTTTATCATAAAAGGCATTGTGCAATGCATTTTTCATCATTTACTAATTTTGATTTTTAGTATTAGGTTCCACAGTCTAGTGTTAACCTCTCAATGGTGCATTCTAGGCATAGACTGTCAAAACAGAACCAGATCAGACATCATCTTATAAACAAGGCAAAGTTCACCATCTAATTAACTTGTAAGAAATAGAAAATAATGATTGTTTGCTGATGCCATTCTGAAAAGTTCAAATTTCTTGACCATATGACTTTGTAATGAGTCATCAGTGTAGTTTTCCATGCACTTTCAGCTAGCTTGCTCACAGGCTACAAAATGCAACATCGTATTCTAATCCATGTCAGAGCAGTGAAGTATAAAATAGCACAACCATCTCTCTAGAATGATTAGATAGACCATTTCAAATTAGATTTGGTACATATATGCGTTTCTAACTTTGGTAGATGCACACACTGGTCAAATGTTAAACTACTGTCTATCATTTTCTCTATATCTTTAATGTTGTGTCATTGTATAACGGGCTATTTTTAATCCTAGTTTATTTCCATTGTATGAGGTCTCATGATGCTACATTTAATGAGGTATCATTTCTTCTGCAGCAGGTGTATATGTTTATAAGCATCTAAGGTAGCTGTGGCATAATATACTAAAGTAATAATCTTTCCCATTCTTCAGTATATTCACTTATCTACTTTCCATTTCCAAAATTAAATGATCCCAGTACAGAAGCCTGTGGGACACAAGTGGCACAATTGGAACCCCCCATTAGAATGAATAGTTTAACCCCAACTTGGATTTGTTGTATCTTGTTTCTTAGCTAATGTATTATCCTCTGAATTATGTTTTGAATAACATTTCATGCTTTCAATGTAGTGTTGCCTTGTGCTGAATAGTGTCAAAAGTGATTGCATAAGCAAGATAAACAGTATTTACTGTTAAACTTTCATTGAGTACTGCTTTTACCTCTTCAAAGAATGTCACTAAATACAAAATGCAAGATTTCCCTTCAAACAACACATACACTTCCATAACTATCAGAAGCCAGTCACCACTGTCATTTTGGATAAGCTCTGTTATGATACCGTGATTTTTATATAGAGTACTGGTTAGGCAGATGGTTCTAAAGTTATTGAGTCTAGTGTGATTACATCCCTTGTGAACTTATATCTTTATAGAGTGCCACTGGGGTAATCATTTAAGCAATACACAGTGATGTGAACATATCACATAACAGGAGAGGCACAATCACAGACATCAAGATGCAAATTGACATCTTTTTCACAGTATTTATTTACCCTAGCACAGCAACAATACAATACTACAGTGCTCTCATCTACAAAACACAGCTGTACTGTGTAGCTCATGGAGGATATTTAACAGTCCAGGGTCCCATAACATGGCCTTGAGTGTACCATTCACAATATATGTCCATAAAGGTGGTTAGGGTGATGGGATGTACAGTGATGATGTAGAAATAGCTTACTCATGGCACAAAAGCAAATACACAGAAATATGCACACATTTACACAGTGCACACACAAACACACAGACACACATGTGCGCACACACAATGTGTGTGTGTTTGGGTGTCTGTGTGTCTATCTGTCTGTCGGTGCATCTCTTAGGCGGGATGGAGAATATATATGCCCATGCATATGTATTGCATGCACGTATGAATGCCTCAGTGTTATCTTTCCTCACCAGCACAGCTTATGACTTTCTGGATATTAGGTGCAGACAAAGATGTTGGACCTAGTGCATATCTGCATTCATCTTCTACTCATTCTAAAGTACTGGTCAGAATTTGTTTGCATGCGTCAGACCTTTATATTTGAGGAGAGATGTCAGTACACTTTGAAAGTATGCTTCCTTACTGTTGTACACTGGGGCTCTAGGAAATGATATGAATGAGTTAGGATTGTGTTTTATATATACTTTTTGTGGGTATTTTGGAGTAGGGCTTACTTTTGCTAGATGTAGTCATCATTGGTTTCAGCATCTGTATGCATGTCAGACATGTGACACATGGATTTTTGTCCACATAGAGTACCTAGTGGCTTGCATGCATATGGAACTGTTACAACTGTACCACAGTACATTCTACAGTGTCATATTTTGTCACTTAATAGGCTAAATAAAGACTTGGGTTTCATGCATTAGTAGCAGATGTGGTCATGAATGTGTTTCTTATTATTGTTTGGGTAATATTTGTAAAAATTATTTTTTAATGGTTTTTAAAAATTGTAACAATAATTGTTACTAATATTTGTAAAAGAAATTTCCAAGGTACCAGGGACTTTTTATCTTCACTACTGTTGAATAAACTAGGGCATAAAGCTGTCTATACTTAATGAACATGGAGTTCCAATTCTACAAGACTTGCTTGTGTTGTAAGTGACTTACTCTGGCATAAGCCTATCTCAATTCCAAACCATTTGCTCATGGTGTAAGTGACTTAGTCCTGTTTAAGCCTACTTTGTAGACAGGCCTTACGCTGGAATGTGCCACTTGTACTAAGAACATATCTCTTGGAATAGAGACAGACTTACACCAAAGTAAGTCACTTACACCAACAGCAAGTCTTTTATAGTCTGGCTCACAGTGTAGAGCAGTATTTGCTACAAATATTTATTAGTCAAGGAAAAGGGTAAGTGCTTCTTTGAGCAGAATTATGACTTGAGTTTTTCTTCACAGATAATAAGGCATAATTTTCGAAGATGCCAGAATGTACTTCCCTGACAAATGCATGACAAATTTTGTAAGAAATAAATTTTGGACATTTTGTAAACCTTAATGGAGGAATAGCACAATCAAAAACAATGACAAAATGTTTTGATACAATGACGGAGGATTTTTTTTTCTAGTACAGAAGTGACAGAACTTTCATACAATTGTTTTCTGATTATGAAAATTAAGAGAGAAAAACTGAATTTGTATCACATGCTTACATTTACTTTGAAATAAATAAAAGGAAAAGAATCTTGCAAGAAGTTTTCAAAGAACATGAAAAACAGCAAAATACAACAATTTCAAAGGCAAACTAGAGAAGGCATTATTGGATGGATGTGATGATTCATGCATATTTGCATTTCATGGAGTTACTTATTGACAAGGACAGGATGAAACACAAGAAGATGTGTTACAGAGATTAACAAAATCAGCAGATATGAATTCTTTAACAACTTCTTTAACAATAAAACAGATAAAATTCGTGTTAATTCTGAAAAATAATACAAGGAAGCAATAGAAAATTCACTGGAAAATTAAAGGTTATGAATGGAGAGCATGGGGTAATTGTGCCATATCTTGTTACAGCACAAAATTTCACAGTTAAAAAAAAAAGACTGAGATTCATTAAAAAATATTACCACCAGTGCTTGAGCAACAGAGTAGTGCCCAGTAGCGTAACACCAATACAATGCGATTCAGACACACAATGAGGCCACATGGATCACCATTTCACCACCACATCAACAGCAAATCTTTTAGATAGACCTTAGAGATAGACCTTATCCTAGAGTAAGACACTTATGCTGGAAGCAAGTCTTTTTGAATCTGACTCCGTGTAGAGTCATAGCCAGCTTATTTTGTACCCGTGCAGTTCCTCAGTCTAGCAACCTTCAACTCTCAGCTGATGAACAAAAAAAAATTACTCTTCTCGAAGCTGGTATATATAATTAATGGGGTGTGGGGGCTTCCTCCAAGTATAGCTAGCATTTTGCTACTATCTAAATACTACACCTGAAGAGCTAAGAGCTTCAGCCTTGACTGCAAAGTGCAGTATCAGCATTCATTTCTGAATGCTAGTGCTGTACGACCACCCAGCCAGCATTTTCTGATTGTGCCTCTTTGCACCTTTCACCTAGGGCAGCTGCCCCCTTTGCCTTTCCCTAGCTATATGGACACAGCACAGTTACCCATCCATGGTAGTGCTAACTCCCCTAATTATATATACCAGCTCTGAGAGCAAACTACAGTGTGGAAAGGGAAACTTTTCTTATCTATACTTTACCTAAAACTACGTACATGCTGTTTACTTTCTGTTGGCCAACTATGGCCATTCAATGCATTTTTTTTATGATAATGTGCCTCCTCGAGTAAAAGACTGTTTGTGGGTTTGTGTTCAGCGAATGACCATTTCGTGAAAGTGCCATTCGATGGCCGAACATAGACATAAATTAGAAAGCTGATCAGTAAACATAGTACGTGATTGCAGGACTTTCTCCATGGCCTCTTGTCTTCCTGAAACCAAGTATTTAGTGAATTAATATTGCTTTCCCTTCCTGACAGCTTTTATTTTTTCACAATATCTGTTTATCTTTTGTCAATTAATATATTTATTTCTTCATTGACCAAGTCTGATAACGTATTAATGCCTACCTTAACTTTCAAGGATAACTGACTTCTTAAGGTTTTCTCTTAAAATAAATAAATGTATAAACAAACAAACAAACCAACCCAATTAATCAACAATAACTCTGGGCCAACAATGCAGTGCCATGACCTAAGTAATCAGCTGAAAGTTATATGACATTTTATCTATTTTATACTTTTTTCTTGTCTAATTTCTAAGTTGCCATTATGACTTATGCATTTAGATATTGCTGGGTACCTTGAACTTTAAATGTACAATAAAAATAAAAATTAACATGGGTTCATTCATTCATTAACTGAGTGACTGAGTACTTCAGATGTCAGATTCTGTTTTCTAAATACTACTTATAAGATATTATAAAAATAATGTCGCCACATTTACTTTTGGAAAAGAATAAGAATATTACTAAAGATATTGTTTTGTCTTATGCATAATTTGTATTTGATTTACATGAGTTGACCATACAAATTGGTAGGACAGGAACTGAGTGAAAGTAAAAAAGAAAGTAAATCAACAGATCAGTCATACAGCTCTGCAATTTCACATTCCACTTTATCACAGTTGCTATCACACTTTCAAAAGAGAACAGCTTTATAATCCAATATTCTTCTTTATTCTTAGTGAAAATTTGTTTGCATTGCTCCAGCACTTATACAAATATTTAACAATATAGACCATGTTTTGCAGCCATTCATCCCTCCACAATCCCTTTTTCCCATTTTTGCACATGGAATCAGGTGTAATTTCAACAGTGTCAATCATCTACAGCCAATGTTTACACTGCCAGGTGACTAGCCCTGCCATGGGTGCTCTTCCATATCACATACACACATGTGCACTCACACCTACATCCAGTTTAGAGTGCCAAATTAATCTACTACATGTCTTTGGAATGTGGGAGGAAACTACAGAATCTGCAGAAATCCCATGTGGACACTGGAAGGACAAGCAGACCACACAAAAGGCATATCAGCAGAGAACTGAAACAGGGAAACTCTTGCTATGAGGTGACAATACTCTCTGTTGCATAGTCTTAGTAAATAAAAAAAAGTGTTATATTTATGGAATAAGAACAGTGTGATATTATATTTGATTCCTTGTGACACAATGTGCACTGAATATATTATTTATATGGGGTTGCAGCTATCTTTCATTAGCATAACACTTAACTGTCATGACTGTGCTAGAATGCTGCAACCTTCACATGATGAATTGCTGAAAGTAATGTAAGCAGAAAATAAATAAGTCATAATGAATGCACATCTAACTGCATAACTGCATTTTATAACTACACAAAGCAATTTACAATCTAAACATGGTGTCAGATAACAGTGGGAGAGAAATATGAGTAAAATGAAAGGCCAGTTACACATAAGGTATACACTATACAAAACGAGGGCTATGATTACTTTATCTGTCATCAAGGCTTACTGATCTAACCTTTCTACAGCAACTCTCATGTTTCTAGAGACCTTTCACTGGATTATTCATTACTTAGTCTAGAAAACAAAAGAAAAGGCTTCACTTTAATGTTATATAAGATCAGTGCAGTTTATTCCCTTAGCCAGCATCCTTTACAGCAGGTATCCATCTTTTACATTTTGCTTGCAGGATTGCCATAACAAAAGAATTACAGAACATGAAGCTCAATTCTTTTTCATGTTTAGCCTGCCTGTACAATTTTTGTATCTCCTTGCCTATAATTAATTGTCTGTCATGACTCATGAGTATTGCCTACAATCTTATAGCGAAACATTTTTTTTTTCAGAATGAGAGACACTGTTCAATAAAAAGGCTTTCTCTTCTGCATTTATCTTTATTCAGTGTTGTGCACTTCCTTTACTTTTTGAATCGGTTTTCATAAGCTAGAGGCCTGCAATTTCAAATTATTTTTCTTTCCTAAGCTGCACTTAAACACACAAAATACATTTGTTTCTTTAAGACTTGCAACAGGGGAGTATATACAAGCAAAGTCCTTGTCTTAGGAAGTAGTACAGTGTCTTGCTGCATGTGAAATATGACAACATACAGTTAGGATCATAGGAGGTTACTAGGCTAATGGCCTTGGGGCCATGACAAGCCTAGCCAAGAGTTTATCCCCAAAAGAGAAACTTCAGTCAGCACCTGTCACCCCAGTCAGAGAGGGACACAGGTGGAACCCCTGAGACAAATTTGTGGTTTCCCATCCACTCATCAAGGTTGCGCTTGATGAGGGTCAGTGACGTACTCTGTTTGACATGTATGTAGGGTTGACATCTTTCATTGTGGCTAAAAGCCACACCCCTTGCATCACCAGTAACCCCACCCCTCCCCCACCCATATTCTGCCCATTTTGTGATGTCATCGTTACATCACCTTGTGGGGAACACCCTCTTTTTCCATCCCTGCTGCCTGTTTTTGGCTGAAAAAAAAAAAGAGTAAATCAGCTGATTTACAAACTCTGATAGTCTGTTTCCTTTTTTGAAACAGAATACCAGAGTGTGTACAATGTCTTCCGGACTACCAGAGAATCAGTTTAATCTCCAGATAGTCCGGAAAAAAAACGGAGTGGTGGCAACCCTACGTGTATGAGAAGTCTATTCCAGAGAAGAGGCAGCCTCTGGGAGACAAACCTGTCTCTCCAGCAGGTTTTGTTAATGTTGCAGATTACGTTTAGGCCTTCTGAGTGGGTAAAACATGAGGAGTGTGGAAGGATAACAACAGCATGTGTACAGCCAATTCAGTCTTATAATCAGCTATACTAATATAAGCAAATATAGTTAAAAATGCATCATGACTTGCAAGAATTTCAGAATAATTTATGAATAATTATTATGGCAATGACTCTGCAGTAAAGATGAATCCTACTACCTCTGACATATACTACTTTGATGTGTAATATGCAGGTTTCATACTGTGTTTCATGATTGTCAGGAAATGAAAAGCTTATGAAGTTTCCAGATTGGTTCATTCAGTATACATTATTAGACTTGTATATAGCAATAAGCCATGCCTGGGTTGGTATCCCACTATGGCTATAATAAGAATGGTATCTTATATGGATCACTGCAGCACTTAGTTTTACAGGCATTTGCATAAATGCTAATGCTCCAGTAAGATATTTAGGATGATACTGCATTGTTTCTATAAATCCAGCATAGCTGATTCAGGGAACAAAAGATCAAAATTTGTCCAACATCAAGAGTCTAAATAACAAATTTCTTGATCATGAGGTCCTGCTGCATTTGAAGTGCATACATGTGTGTGTTATTGTAGAAACTTGGTTTAAAAGTAGAGACAGCACTCCATCCATTCTAGGGTTTTGCACCAACCACATATTTTGGCCCAGTACCAAATGCAGAGGGCTATTTATATTTGTTATGGGCCACAACACTTCCAGACACACCTTTAGTGACCCAAAAAATGAAATGACTGAGATAGAGATAACAATGAATAGGACCAGCTATAGATCATACCATGTCTCTGGACCCACCTCTGTTCTCAAAGAAAACCAGATTATGTTTGTAAATACATTGGATGAACACCAAATCAATGTGAATTTCATTATCCTAGGAGATTGTAACTAATCAGCAACAAACTTTGATACTTATACCTCAGCTGTAGGTTATGTTCAAAATTCCTGGATTTCATAAACAAAAACTCCATGGACCAGATTGTAAAGGAACCCACAAGAGGATAAAATATTCTTGACCTTGTGCTTGTCAACATGGCATCCATATCAACTATCACCTGCTACTTCCTTCTGCAGTTAAATTCGATATCAGCTGTCACCCTAGCACTCCCTTCTGCAGTTACATTCAGTCATAGGCTTTCCAATTGTTCCTTCAAAATTTCCAAGCCACTAGATACAAACATTAGAAAGCTGTAAGACTTCAAACATACAAACATTCAAGAATTCTATGACAAAGTCTCAAAATTCAAGTTTAATTGTATTACACATGATACTAACACAGAAAGTAGTTGCACAAAAAATGCTGTGCACACCTAGATGAATGCATTGACCTGGCAGTCTCTACCAGATCCAAACAAAATGGAAAGTTTAAATTTAAACCATCCTGGTGGTCCACATGTATAAATAAAAAAAAAAGAAAAGATTGTGTAGCAAAACAAAGAAACTCATATCGAAGTTAACATAAAAACTATGGAAGTATTAAAAAAAAGGAAAAAGCAAACACAATCAGGAATATAAAAGCATTCTATCAACTTGGCCTAGTATCAGAAGCAAAAGACAATTGCACATTCTTTTTCAGTTACATTAGGAAACTATGGAATAACATTCAATATTGCTGACAGCTTATCCAAAATGTCAACATACTAGGAAACAAATTCAGTGCTGTTAACATCCCTAGAAAAGTATACAAAATCTATATATCCCACTGCATCTAAAATCCACCATCACAACCAAAGAACACTTGACAAAGGTTCACTCAAAAATGAAATATACCTAACTAATAGGTGATGCACCATTTCCATGATTAACAGTAAAAAAAATTACAAAATGGGCCTGCTCATACAGCTGTTCAGCATTAGTTTAACCGCTGGTTTGATCCTTGATGTATAATGCACAGGTGTTGTGATGTTTTCACAAAAGTGGACCCAGCACTTACAGTAGAAACTACATACTCATAAGCCTGACTATTCTCATCTGCAAAGTCAAGAAGCATATCATAACGAACCTAACTAATAATGATATCAAAAATCTTATAAGACTTTATCTACAGCAGTTCTTCCTTGTTAATGGTAGATCCTGTCTAATGAATCTGGTCACCTTTTTTGAAACAGTTAACACAAGCTATGGACAGTGTCCATGGAACTGAACTGGCTAAGGCTTCTGACACCATACTACATGCTAACAAAATAAACAAACTGAATAAGTTTCCACTTTACCCCTACATACTGTAGCTAGATGGATAGCAAAAAGGCTGAGGAATAGAACCCATGTACTGAGGATAGCAGGTGTGTCCTCACTAAATATGAAGGTGACTAGTGGTTTTCCTCAGGGGTCTGTACTGGGATCCCTACTATTTGTCATCTACTTCTGAGGGTCAGCTCCCAGTGTTTTCTCCTGTCTACCTAATGAATCTGGGCATCTTGGGGCAATGCAGCAATTGCCTCATGCACATAGACAACCCTCTCCTCCTACCACCCAGCACTACAACCTGTGAGAGATGCACTTATATAGCCAAACTGGAAGCAAAGCTCTCTTCACCCAAGACTGGACTAGACTGTCAAGAGAAGAAGGGAAACACTTGCACCACACCACACCACACTCATCACATAGTCCCTCAAAACCTACACCACCAAAACACACGCAGAGAAACACAAAATACACACCTACATTCGCGGAGGCTCTCAAAAAAAATCTACCCAAGCAACAAGGACCTCCAAAGCAGAAATGCAAGCAACCTCCACCCCCAAACACAACCCAAATGACACATAGCCCTCAAACTCAGTGTGCTACTCAACCACAGCCCATAAGGCATAGCAACGTACCTAACCCTCTAGTTATAGGTGACTCTATAGTCAGGCACACTGATGTTCCACTCAGTAGGCTAAACAAGGAGAAAGTTACTGTCAGCTGCCTGTCGGGTTCCAGGATCCACCACATAATGCATGCACTCAGGTCACTCCACAACATGTACATGTTGGTGAGAATGATGTGAGACATACCTCCCTGGACTACATGAAAAGAGACATGGAGGGGGCTATCCAATCTTGTAGCCCAGGCAGGTATGACCCTAGCCCTGAGTAGCATCCTGCCATCACCCAGAAGGATACCACAGCACAAGGACAAAATGACTGACTTAAACAATTGGCTAAGCTGCTTCTGGTGTCATTCTTAGGGGATCCACTGTCTGTCTGCCTGGGATGACATGATCGATAAACCACGATGCTTTGCCAGAGATGGCCTACACCTATTGCCCTTGGGATTCCGGATACTGGCTAAGGCTCTTGCCACCCTTATAGTGCCTTTTTTTTAGGTAAGGTTCAAATGACAAATTCACCACCGTAACAGGTACAAGCAAGCAAAATCTGAGGGTAATGCTACTCAATGTTAGAAGTCTAAACCTCAAAATGCACTCACTTGAGGCACTCATTAAAATGGAGGACATTGACATCTGTGTAGTGACAGAGACCTGGTTCAAGGCTCCAGAGAACACCCCTGCATTACCAGGCTATAATTCATACCACACCTTTCGGCTACCTAACCTGGACCGAAACATTAAAGGTAGAGGCATGTCCATATTCATTAAGGATATCCACACCTCCAGGCTAGTTGCTCAGCATAATGCATCCAAGATCATTCAAGTGGAACTAACTCTGGGCAAGACAGCAATCCAAATTGTAGCTTGCTACAGATCCCCCACCATGCCCCAGGTTTCCCACTCCTCATTTCTTGATACACTGGAAAATATTAGGGTACAACCTAGCACCCTAATAATGGGTGATTTCAACTACCCCACCATTAACTGGGAAAACTACTCATGTACCAACTCTTGTGCTCAATGTTTTCCAGAATTCATAAATTCCAAAGCCTTGGATCAACTTATCCACACCCCCACCAGGGGCAGCAATATCCTAGACCTGGTCATTACCAACATGGGCAACTGGTGTTCCACACCAGAGGTCAATTCCTCGTTGGTCAAATCCGACCGCAAACTAATCACCATAGGGTGATCCACATCCCACCCCTACCCCCATTAGGGAAACCACTGTAAAAAAGTTCTCCAAAGCCAACTTTACACTTCTTAAGACAGAAGTGGCAAACTTCATGACACCCATGCTGACAGGCAATAGAGGTACAACTGGTGAATCCTATACAAATGCACTTTATAAGCACTTACACGAGTGCATGTATCATCCAATTCCTAACAGAACCAAGATGATATCCTCCAAAAAAAGGAAGCCAATCTGGTGATTACCTGCCATAAACAAACTTTACAGCAGAAGAAAGAAACTGTTGCAAAAAAGAGTAAAATCCCATGATTGGATGAACTCCTTGGTCAGCCTCAGTAAGAAGCTGAGATCCCTCATAAAATCCTCCAAAGCTAGTTACAAAAACAAAATCGCCACTGACTCTAAAGACAACCACAAAGCATTCTATAGCTATGTCAAGAATCTCAATGACAACGCTCAGATCTGCTCTGAGCTACAGCACAATGGCATTAAATATACAGAACCAATTGATATTGCCAACATCCTGGCAGATAGGTTCAGTGCTAACTTTACTTCCCTCTCACCCCCTAAAGAACCCATCTCTATACCAGAAGAATGCAAAGTTCCTGTAATCATGGCTACACAAGTAAAAAACACACTCTCCAAAGCCAAGAACACAGTATCCATGGCTGCGTTCTACACGAACTACAGAATGAACTGGCACCACACCTAACTATCATGTTCAATCATAGCCTCACCTCAGGCTTTGTGCCTGCTGAATGGCACACAGCACTGGTTATCCCACTCCACAAAGGGGGAGCCACCACGGACCCCAGGAACTACCTCCCCATTAGCCTGATGAGCCTGGGCTGCAAGGCTATGGATTGTATCATCATGGAACTTATAAACAATGACATTGGTAATCTCCAAACTCTGGACCCTACCCAGTTCAGGTTTGTAAAAGGCAGATCATGTCTCCTAAACCTGATAGACTTCTTTGAAGCGGTCACCAAAGCCGTAGATGAGGGTGAGGTGGTTCACACAGCCTATCTAGATCTCGCCAAGGCTTTCAACACCACCCCCCCACTCTGGAATTATAGATAAACTCACTAAACTAAGTATAAATCCCTATGTCACAAGATGGGCTGCCAACTGACTCACTGACAGAACCCACACTGTGAAAGTAGCAGACTCCAAATCCAATGTCAGACCAGTGACAAGTGGAGTACCACAGGGTTCAGTTCTGGGTCCTCTGCTGTTTGGTATCTACTTCGAAGAAATACAGGCTAACACAGAAGGTCTTTTTTTAAGGAAGTTCACAGATGACTGCAAACTAGGAGCCATAATCAAAACTCCTAATGATATGGACATCCTACAAAAGGGCCTCACTGAGACAGATGTCTGGTGTCAAATCCATGGCCTCAAGCTCAATGCCAAAAAGTGCATTGTCATCCCTTTTAGTAAAAACTCTGTACACATGAACTACCACATAGGCAGTAGTCTACTTAACACAGAACTTGTGATGAGACCTTGGGGTGATGAGACCTTGGGACTCCTTTGATAATCACATCGCCACAGTAGTCAGGAAATCCTTCTACATGGCACACCTCATCACAAAAGGTTTCTCATCCAAGAAAAAAGAGGTCATTGTTCCCCTCTACTCATCACTCATTAGACCCATTATAGAGTACAACACTCCTATGTACCTCACAAGACATCTACAACAACTGGAAAGGCCGCAGAAATACCTCACAAAGAGGATTACCAGCTTCAAACAGATGCCCTACACAGACCGTCTCAAAAAACTTCAGCTTTACTTTGTCGCATATTGCCTACTCAGAGGCGATCTCTGCCTAACATACAAATCTATGTCAAACCCAGAGCTGTTGGACATGCTCCACTTAAAGAAATCCCAATCCCTCTGAGCTACACAATCTAGGGACATAAACCTTGTCACCACAATAAACAGAACATGCTGGAGGGATAGATACCTGTCCCAGACACTTCCCATACTCTGGAACAAACTACCTATCTATATCAAATAAAGCTCCTCATTAGCGCTCTTCAAGAAAAATTTTGATGATTGGATGGGAGATAGGAAATTCACCCTGGGAATCACTTCTGTGGCTCTGCTTGACAGGGACACAGGAAATTTTTTTTCTTGGGTGGCAAAAGCCAGGGTACCATTTGGCTAGACTTATATATGCCCTGGTGCCACTAGACTAATACCTACCTATGAACCTACTTCACAGATCTACAAATTACAAATGGGGATCTCTGGATAACCAAGTTTGCACACAGCTACAAACTTGATGTCATCCTTAAGTCCCCCCACTCCCCCATATACAGAATCCCCAACCAGAACTTATATATGTCTACAAATGGTACTCAAAATGGGTTAAACCTAATGTTAAAAAGTGCAATATCACTGTATTAGGTAAGCAATCTCTTCAGCTGTATTATTGTCACACACCGTTTCAAAATTAAAGCATGGTGGCAGACCTTGGATCATGGGTAGATAATTCCCTTGCCTTTGCACATTAAGTTGCAACAGTAGTTAGGATTTTATTTTTAAGTGGCATAGCTGATTATTGGATCTAGATGAAATATCTTTTTTAAAGTTCCTACCCTTTATATTCTACATTGATCAGCTCTGTTATGGAATATAATGCTCCTTTTGGGATGTACCTTACTAGACATATGAAGAATCTGGAAAGATCCCAAAAGTTACTAACTTAAAAGGTCACAGACATATAAGGCAAGAGATACCAGGAAAGGTTGGAATCACTGTCCCTGCATTCAGTGTCCTATAGACTTCATAAGAATGACCTGTGCCTTGCTTTTCCGGCCTTTATGGATCCTGTTGAGGCCAGAAATAACTTCATGCAACACAGTTCAGCAGAGTAGAATAATCTCTTTTATTGTAAAGGAACACATGCACATGGGAGACTAGGCAATCAAGGTGTGGTGCCCTTGAACAAGGTAATTGTAATTATTTTTATACTGTAAAAGCCTCTGAACAAACACTTTGCTATCAATCAGACTATAGCCACTGACCGATTAAAACTGAGCACCTCTATGTTATGTTGCTAACTAAAGAATTTGAAGATGCCTTATCTGTGCCTTTGCTTATTAGGCACAAGTTCTAATCTTCTGTGTTGGAACAATTCATGTTGGCACTATCCACATTAGCAATGTGAAGCAGAAAGATTTCAGCACAGGCCTAAACTGTCAGGATCCATTTTGAAATAATATGAATTCCACTTCTAAAAACAGAACATTGTTTAAAACACTGAACATTTTTTCTTCTTACACTTATCCCTTCCAAATCCCCTATTTCATGTCATGAAGCATCAGTAAAGTCATGTATTTTTTAATGACTGCACAATAACAGAAAGTTCATAGGCTGGTACTAGGCTATTGGCCCTAGGGCCTGTACAAGCCTAGCCATAACAATTCTTTGAGTATTTCTTCCACAATATGTACTTCCCTGAACCCCTGTCTAGCAGGGTGACTGATGTGATCCCCAGGGTAAATTTCCTATCTCTCAAATGGATAAACACTTTTTCATGTACAATCAGACATTCTTCATGTTCAGCTTCTTTCTGACCTTGACATGCACGATGGTTATCCAGACACTTTGCAAAAATGGGTCTATGAGCAATAAACACATGTCTCTGGATGGAATAGAAAGACAGTTTGAATACTTCTCTGTTTTAATGCTCTTTCCAAACAGGTTATCATACATTCATCCAAAATTTCTTAACATACTTTCCTTAGTATTCTCTTCTTCATTATGATTTTCTTCAGTTGTGGTCATTGGCTCTATTTCCTTTCTGTTTTTAATATGTCCATTTTGTAATTTAGTACTTTTTCTATATTCAGGAAGTTTTGTGATCAACATTTTGCACATAAATAAAATAATGTTTAGCAATATAATGATTATAGCAATAAGCATAAAGACTTTTAAAATGCCTACAACAGAACCAGCAAAAAGGTTAGTCAACCATGCCCATTGGGAGGGGTCAGTTTCTTTAGCATGAAACAACTCAGCAACATTTTCTATAATTTCTAAGTGACTATGAATAGTGTTCTCAATATCTGGAATGAATGATAACACTTCATTTGGATGACTACACATGTGCCTCCTTTAGAAACAAGAGTAAAGTCAAGTGCCATGCAATTTTGCAGCACTACACTACACATGACAGTTATCTCAATGGAAATCTGATGAAGTGATTCAAAAGTGGCATTACTTAATATTTGTAATAATTTAGACAGTTTTCTCAATTCCCAGATTGATTTTACAGTCCCATAGGCAAGCAAAATACCCGCTAATGAAATAACACCATCCCCCAAGTCATGGGTGATAATCCTTTGAATGTAGTCTTTTCTATGTTATGATGATAAATCCAAGAAGCATCTATCTTACTGACTGAATTTTTAATGTCCTTTGCCTCCCTCATTTAGAGAACATTGTGAATTTTCCTCTGGGTAAAGTCTCTCTATGTCAACAAGCTGGAATAACATGACCAACATAACATCCCAAACAGCCTATTGGTAACCAGGGGTAACCTTTGTCTCCATATATGTAATATAACTCACACAAGACAGCCATACCCTGTCCTCCAGCTCCATTATCTAGCTTGGGGGTAAAAGACAGTTGCTCCATGCAGCAGGAATCATTCCATGTTTAACATAACAAGTATGCCCCATTCATAGTCATCAATAACTGGAGTTTTTTTTCAGGCTTGTTGGCTGTTGGTGAAGCACCCACCAAGAGGAGAAAATGCTGAGAGAAGAAAGGAGCCACTTTTGAGATTTTAAGTATTTTTCCTCTGTTTATTTGCTAAGGTTTTCTGCATAGCCGCCTATTTTGAGCATTTTCTGGCTTGTTAAATTTGATTTCTGCATTAGTAACTGTATTTAGAGCACAACCTAGAGCTGTTTACTGAATTTCCTGTTTGCACTTATTTTTAAAATCGTTTTTTTCTCAAAACTTGCATTTTATCTGTCTTTGGCCTAGCACTCTTGTGTGGGGTCATTTACTACACTGTTATAACTTGTTGATACTTGTGAACCTCTGCTATCTCTGAAAGAACAAAAAAAATCTTGCTTTTTTCCACTTTTCTGAGATTTAAAAAAGTTCAGTTACAGGCTTGCTGTTCTTGAACTGTTTGTAAGTTTCTGTGAGGCCATTTTTTGCTTGGGCTAAAGGGAAGTCTCTCTGTTGATCAGTGGCAGTGAAAAAACATTGAGCAGCCTGCCTGCCCCTGTGGGAGTGGTTACTGACTTGAAACTGTAGTTTTATTGGCCATTTTGGGTCAATTCCAAAACTCCTTCATCTTCCTCTCTTAAAACCCTCTTTTGCGCGGTTTTGCGCGTTTTTGTGCATAACGCAACAGCGGGCAGCGCCGCCTAATTGGGTTTAAACTATTCCTGGCTCCACAAAGTCTGCTCTTCACTTTTTCCCTTAGAACTGCTCTATCTCTCAATTTAAACACCATATTCTCATTCTACGGCTCTTCACTGGTCCAATTAAGTAATCCTACAAGTTAGCACTATTAAACCAGAAGCACTACTTACTCTTGTACTCTCTACGATTTCCCTGTCCTCTATTGGTCTGTCTTAAATTCAGTTTCCCTATTACTCTAGCATGTCCAAAGGTCAGTCAATGGTTTCCTCTCCAGTCCAGCTGGTGAATCTGGGAATTTTGAGGCAATGTTACAACTGTCTCATGTACACGGACAACCCTCTCCTCCTCCAAACAGGTTCAAATTTATGTGAGAGATGCAACTATTTAGCAAAACTGGAGGCTGAGCTCTCTCATCTCAAAACTGGTGTAACCAGTCAGGAGGAGAAGGTAACCTCACACAACGCAATTCCAGTATACAACGCAATTCCAGTATCACATAGTCCCACCACATCAGCGAACCAAACACATCAATACACAAAAACATACTCGGAGGCTCTAAATAAAAATCTACCTAAGCAACAGAGAACTCCAAAGCAGACATCCAAGCAAACACTACCTCAAAACAAAACACACACAACACATAACCCACAAAGTCAGTGTGCCAAGCAGCCACAGCCCTTAAGGCTGAATAACACACCTGATACTCTTGTTATAGGTGACTCTATTGTCAGACACACTGACGTCCCGCTCACCAGGCTGAATAAAGAGAAGGTCACGGTGAGCTGCCTGTCGGGTGCTAGGATCCGACACATAATGCAAGCACTCAGGTCACTCCAAAGCAAATACAAATATGACTCAGTCATTGTACATGCTGGTGTGAATGACCTGAGACGTACCTCCCTGGACTACATGAAAAGAGACATAGAGGAGCTCTCTGATCATGTAGCCCAGGCTGGTATGACCCTGACCTTGAGCAGCATCTTACCCTCACCAGAATGATGCCACAGTACAAAGACAAAATGATCGATTTTAACAATTGGCTAAAATGTTGGTGTCATTCAAAAGGGATCCAGTGTCTGTCAGCCTGGGATGACATGCTCGACAAGCCACATTGCTTCACTAGGGACGGCTTGCACCTGTCACCACTGGGCTTTTGGATATTGGCAAAGGCTCTTGCCACCCCCATAGTGCCTTTTTTAGGCAAGGCTCAAAAGTCAAACCCATTCCCATTGACAGCACAAAGAACAAGAAACTAAGGGTAATGCTGCTAAACGCCAGAAGTCTTAACCTCAAGATGCATGCACTCAAAGCTCTCTTCACTAGGGAGAACATCGATATCTGTGCAGTGACAGAAACCTGGTTCAAGGCTCCAGAGAGCACCCCAGCACTACCAGGCTATACCTCATATCATGCTTTTCGGCCCCAAAACCCGGACCGAACCACAAAAGGAGGGGGAGTTTCCATATTTATCAAGGATATCCACACCTCCAGGTTAGTGGCATTGCACGAAGTATCGGAGACCATCCCATGTGCAACTAACAGTGGGCAAGACTGCTTTTCAGTTTATAGCATCCTACAGACCACCCTCTCAAAGTCAGGAATCCCACTTGGCTTTCCTGAAAACAATGGAGAACATGAAGATCTCTCCGAACACCATTATATTGGGCAACTTCAACTACCCAAACATTGACTGGGAGCACTACTCAAGCCCCAGCACCTTACCCAAAGATTCCTGGAAATTATAAACTCAAATGCTATGGAACAACTCTTCACCACTCCCACAAGAGGGGACAACATACTAGACCTGATCATTACCAACATGGGGACTCTACGCTCCACACCAGAAGTATATCCCTCATTGGTAAGATCAGACCATAAATTAATTTCACTGGATGTCCACATCCCGACCCCACCCCCAGCCCAGAAAACCACAGTGAAAAACTTCTCAAAAGCAAACTTCTCACTTCTCAAAACTGAAGTGGAATCCTTCAAGGCCCCAGGGCCAGTGGAAACTACTGCCCAAACTGCAGAATCCTATATAAATGCATTCTACGGACATCTCCAGGAATGCATGGATCATGCTATCCCAAACAAAACCAAGACCCAATCATCCAAAGGCAGGCGTCCGGTCTGGTGGACCCCTGCCATAAATAAACTGTACAACAGAAGGAGGAAGCTACTACATGATAGAGCAAAATCCCTAATAGGGAAGGCATCTCTGATCAGTACTAGCAAAAAATTACGATCCCTCATAAAATCCTCCAAGGCCAGCTTCGAGAGAAAAATTGCACAGGACACCAAAGACAATCATAAGGCGTTTTTCAGTTATGTTAAAAACCTGGGATGCAACTCCCAGACTTGTTCTGAGTTGATTCTAAACGACAAAAATACACTGAACCCACAGACATCGCCAATATCCTGGCAGACAGGTTCAGTGCAAACTTCTCCACCCCCTCCCCCCCAAAAGAGCAAGTATCTATCCCAGCAGAGAGCTGCCTCCCAAACATCTCAGATGCTCAGGTGAAGGCTGCCCTCTCCAAAGCAAAAAACACTGCTTCCATGGGACCAGATGGCATCCCAGGTTGCGTCCTACATGAACTCCAAGAGGAACTAATCCCTCAAATAAAACAGCTATACAATCTCAGCCTCACTACAGGATATATGCACACACACACACACACACACACACACACACACACACACAAACACACACACAGAGCATTCATTGTCTTGGCATAAGTGTACAATGTAGCACAAAAGGTATTAATGTAAGGATGCCAGTCTGGTGTTTCTTGCTCAGTTTTAACCAAACATTTTCTCTGTTTTTAACCAGATGCTTATCACTGATAAACAACTGTTCAGCACCTATAATTCTGATGGCTTCTAAAGAAACAAGAAAATGCAGTAGAAAATGATGAATACCAGTATAGCTCTCCCAATAATAAATCCATACAAATATCAGGCATGTTGGGCTGGAGGAGGTTTTGAAAATTTGCAAGCAAGGATGATGCACTCTCTCTTTTTGTAGTTTATGCAATATTGATTACCGAACAAACTCCACACTGGGTTCCAAACAGGGTTGCCAGATTTACAACCAGCGAGGTAGGGACAAAAAAAAATAAGGTCTTTCACAGCAAGTGAAGACCAAAAAAAAAAAAAAGGTCTTTAATGTGGAACAGAGTTCCACATAAGAACAGTAGCTCTGCACTAAGCATGGAGCTTCTCGTGTTTAATGCATTGCAGTTCCACAATCAACACAAGTAGCTCCGTGTTTAGCGATTTTTGATTGGCCCGTATACTAGGTATATGGGCCAATCAAAAAAAAAAAAAAAAAAAACAAAGCGGAGGCTGGCCGGGATTTAAACTGGCAGGGTGGGACTCGGGATCAGGCTGCTGATCTCAGGACAGTCCCTCCCAAATAGGGACGTCTGGCAACCCTGGTTCCAAACATGTTGTCAAACAGATTGAAGTCCTATGAGTGGCACTTGATCACATAACTCATTTTCCAAATCCTGGGCTGATTTCCATTCATTGTTGTAGACAATGTTGCTTGATCACCAGGCTCAATTCAATCTGCAATGATGATGCTGAATCACTAGGCCTCACTTCTGACCATGATGCTAATGCTGAATCACTAGGCCTCACTTCAGAAATGTTTAGACTCCCTGTTTTTTTCCTTCTGTTATGCGATGCAGTTGGCATATCATCAGTATTGGCTAGAATTATGTTGTTTTCAACTTGTTCACGTTCAACACTAAGGAGGGCTTTCTTGACATGGAAAATATGAATCTAAGTAGGTGGGTCCTTTCCATCATCGCTGGAGGGTGTGTTTTCTAGAGAATGATTTGATGTACACAAGGTCCCCCTGGGGCAACATTATGAAAGGAGGTGAGGTTTGGCTGTAGTTGAGTTAAAACATCTTGGGAGTGAATAAGCTGTAAAACATAAACAAACGACCTGCAATAAAGAAAAACAGATCCATCAACATCTTGTAAATCCAATGTTTTAAGCAATGATGTTGCTGGCATTTTCATGGGTTTTCCCATAATTTCATGGGAAGAGTAATTTCTAGAAGCACTAACTGCATTGTGAATATTAAATAAAACAAAGGTAATGCTTCTGGATATGTAAGACCAATTTCCTCACATACCTTACTGATTCTAGTTTTTAAAGTCTGATTCATTCTTTCAACAGTTCCTGAAAGTTGTGACCTGTGCAAGCAATCATGTTGCATGCTTTCCTTCATGATTGTGCATACTTACACTATTACTTGATCTGTAAAATGAGTACTGCTATCTGACTGAATACAACAAAGAACACCAAACCTGGGTGTAAGTTCTTGTAATAGGATTTTGGTAACCATAGATACATCATTCCTAGCACAGGGGTAAATTTCAACCCATCTGGACAAAACATCTACAATTACAAAACACACTTACATTTCTAACACTGTGGTAATTTAGTAAAATCCAACTATTTGCAATAGAAAAGTCCCCAAAGCTTTTACAAAGACTATGTAGGTACCGGAACACTTTTTGGCACATAATACTCTCCACATATATTACTTGGATTTACAAAATGTTCAATGACTTCAGAGATGTAAGGATATACCAATCAGTCAAAATTTTTATTATTAATGCATTTTCTTTACCATATTAGAGGACAAATGATAGGCCCAAACCAATTTTGCTAGCAAAGAACATGGGACTAAATAGCCTCCTGTCTGGATGTGCCAAATGGGACAGGACTGACTGTAGCCATCATGTATTTGCATTACCTTTTTAGAGTCATCAGCTTTGTTTTCAAAAGACAACAATTCCTGTAAAGAAGCAAATAAATTAGTTTTTTGTAAATGCTGCAAAAATGAAGCTTGAACAGAATAAGACATACAGCTTATCCGGCTGTCATGTCTACAAAAGCATTTCCCTTAGAAATCCAAGAATTATCAGTTTTATGAGCAATGCACTTGACCGTGGCTATTTTCCTAGTTAACATGATTGCATTGGACAATTGCTTAAAAAAATAGAATTTTTAATAAGAGTTCCTGCTGAGGTTATATACCCTCTTTCTGTCCAAAGTGTCCCAAAATCATGAACTACCCCTTTTCCATAACAGGAGTCGATACAGATTTTTACAGTTTTGTCTTTATTTGCATGCTTCAGTAATGGCTATTTAAGTAGATACATTTTCATTCAATTGTCCAGTCAATAGTGCTCTATTCCCTGTGCACATGGAAAATGTTGCTACAAGTATGCTGTGTTCTCCTTGAGCACAAGATCCATTGACTAATAAAAGAAACTCAGAATTTGATAATGGGACATATTATAAATCTGATCTAAGAGGGAGTATAGGCTTAAGAAAACACAATCAGGAAACTCAACTTCATTCACCATTAGAATTAAAGAAGCAAGGTTAGGTGGTGGACACCTACTAATCTGCAAAGAAGGGTTAAAAAGCAAAGACAATTCATATTCAGACAATCATAAAGCAGACAGGTATTGTGTTTTAGTTGTTATTAACAACTCTTCTAAAAAATGTGGTACTGCCAAAAAAGTCTTCTGCTCGAGAGTTAGAACAGCTGCCATTTCTACTATGTGCTTCATTATGTTTGCTGCGGTAATGATGTGGGGGAGGAACAGAGCTACAGGTTCAAAATTTGCAATTGGTTTTGTGTCCTTTATGAATGAGCCCTTCCTCATTTTCAAGGTTAGTCCACAGCTGTAAAAGAATGATTTTTAGGTCGTCTAGCTCACATATAATAGAGGTCTGTTCCAATTGAAGTACTGTGAAGAATGTGTCTTTGAATGCAAAATATCGGCTGAATATAGACCCAGAGGGTAGGTTTGTTTGGAATATCTAAGAAAACTGCATCTGGAGTGCAAAACATGGTACATCATAACTTACACAACAAATCTGTACCTAAAATATTTAAAGGGACAGAATTTCTTTCCTATAATAAAAGCATACTGCTCTTTTAATGGAATGACTTGGATTAGAATAGATTTTTGTCTCTGGATGATAGAAAGGAATGAAGTGTCCAGTATTTTTTCTTTACCAGTTTGGATATATGTTTTCTTTGTTAATCCAAAGTAATCCCAGAGTCCCCCACAACCTGACAAACTTTGTGGACTGTGAGAGGCTTTTCACATTTGATAAAGCTATCACAGAGTGAGGTGCTCCTGTGATAAGAAAAGGAAGAGTTGGATTCCACAGTGTAATGTTAATAAAGGGACCCTTGTGCTCCACTCACACCAATAGAAATAACTGATTCTTCTAATCACAACTGTCCTAATGGTCTTGTGGTCATGTCCATGGCTACCAAATGCTGCTTCAAATAGGAGGCCATCTCTTCTCTTGCTATTGGGCTTGGACATTCGACTGGATGATGGTGTGAAATCTGATTTTTGAAAAAGGTTTATTCATTACTCTAATGTCCAATCTGGAAAAATTAAATCAAGGGTTAATACATGCCCCTTGCTGCTAGGTCAGAAGTGAAGGATAGGGGAAAAAGTTTTGCTGATATTGTTCTAGGGCTTGTTTTTACTGGAATGTAAATTTAATTTTACCTCCTTGTTTACTCCTACCCTGTTACCTTTCTCTATGTATCAGCATTGAATTGTTCAACATCGACTACGTTATTTTATTGTTCTTTTTCCTCTCTATGTTATCTGCCAAATATTATGCTTAGTTAAACATTTCATGAATTCCTAAAGTGTGCATGAGGAAGTAAAAAGATTTCAGCATAGGACTTAGCTGTCAGGATCCATCTTGAAAGTAAAATATGAAATACACTTTTAAAAACAGAATATTGTATAAAACACTAAACATTTTCCCTTCTTACACATCTCCCTTCTCAGTCTTGTAGTCACATATCTCTTACATCTCCACAAATGAAACAGTCCAATAATACTAGAACAGTGATCTAAACTGGCTTCAGCAAATATGCAAGATATGATGGAGCGTCAAGTTTATAAAGCAATATTTACCCCTTCTCTGGAACAAGCCCTGACTACAAATTAAGTAATACAATTCACTATCCTTCAAAAAGAGTTAGACAACTAAATGGTTATCCACAAATTCACCCCTGATATGACTCTCATGGTGATCTTTTAAAAAGGGGATAAAGACTAAGAGGGTAATGGCCAAGTATTAATGGCTTCAGTGCCCACTTACCTTGTATTTTCTATATTTCTATTATTCTATATGAAAATTCATAATCATATTAGAAATAATGGAGAATCCTCGGGATTCAATAAACTCCATGCAGGAATAGTGCTATTCCTGCACACAGTGAACCATGTCCATTTCCACTTAGCTTTAACAGCAGCACGCCTTGCATATTCATGAAGGCGCACTACTGCTAAGGCTAAACAAACACAAACACTACTGAGTGCAGAGGGTGTGTTTAAGTAGTGCACACACATCTAACATGCCCCCTGCACCCAGAAAGTGCTGTACAACACATTTTAAATGCTTTTCAGTGTCCGCGGACACTAAAATCAAATAAAATAGTCAAACATTGTCAGCAGACACAGAAATTGATAGGGGATGAAGACAAGTTGTATCACACACACCCTTCAATGTCAAAGTGCTGTACGGCACTTCCCAAGCACTTTCAGTGTCCATGGACACTGAAAGCAGGAAGTCTGCATTGTCAAACTGCTGTATGGCATCTTGCAAGTGCTTTCAGTGTCCATGGGCACTGAAAGCAGGAAGTCTGGATAGGAAGCAATGTAGGGACACCCCCGGCACTTTGCTAAAGCTTTCAGTGTCTGTGGGCATTGAAAGCAGCTATCTCAATAGGAAGCAATGCAGGGTGTGTGAGACAGGTACTTTCACACACCCCCTGCATTGCAAAAGAGCCGTACGGCCATACCCCTCAAATGTAAAGGTTTTCACACAATGCCCAGATGCCTGCCTCATATACCTCTCAACCTCCTAGAGCAAGAAATCACTACAAAGCCATAAATAATGAGGGGACTAAGCCCAAAAATAGTGACACTTTTTAAATATTGCTCTTACAAACTTAGAAAGTTGATAGAATAACAGGTTTTGCATTAGCACAGATTTTATGAAGGGCATGAAGTCTGAAACTGAAATGTCTGTCATTATGTTATGAATTAAACCCTGAGTGATATCCCAATGATTTGCTAGAAAACCACAGTCACATGAGAAATGGACCAAAAATATGAGATAATAAGCTGAGCATTCTGCAAAAATCTGTACAGTTGAGAGGTATGCAACCACATGTTTTTGGTGTGTTCCTCCAAACACCTGTCCCTACCTGGGAAATAGCAGAGGACTGGGGCCATTAAATAATGAGAAACATTTGAATTGAAGACTCCAAATCCATTGAAAAAGTCATGCTAATGCCAAACCTATTATTCCATCAACCTTCTAAGTTTATAAGATCAATATTTAAATCCTGTCCCTATTTGTTCCCTTACAATTGCCTGTCATTAAAGTGATGTTATGAAATTCCTTTTTTTCATTCTGAAGCATGTTTAAGTGTAGCTGAGCAGGTCTGTGCATTATGGCCCTCTGCTCAGAATTGCTTAAATATCCCATAGGAGATAAATAAAAATATGCAGCTGAAATTTTAATGATGAGATAGTGTAGTGGTTATAGTCCCACTTTCCATGCAGATGTTTACAGTTCAAGTACCAAGACAGGCACTTTAATTTTACATGGGGAAAGCATTGTTAAAATTATCTTTTTGTGTTTTAAATAATGTAGTAATTGATATTTGTTAATCAGGGTAGTGTAGCTATTTCAAAATGTAAGCATGAGTGCATATAGCATGTGAAATCACTCATGTGTACACAAGTGTCCCATACAGTATAGTTACACCCCAAGGTAATGCAATGAAAGTACATAGAGGAATGTCATGTAAAGTAAATCATATACACTTAATAATATGTCATTAATGATAAATGAAGTCATAATTCTGATATTTTATTAAAATGAAAAGTGAGCAATGGTTAGAAATGGTCAGCTCTGCTTAACCAGTTTAAGCATTGCTTAGACATAAATACTAAACAGCAATCAGCTCAGCTAAGTTGATTTGCGCATTGTTAAGCAGTGCTCAGCAATTACCCCCTTTATGCATTGTTCAACTCAGCTTAGCAGATTTGCACACTGCTTAGCTGAGCTTAGCATTTTCAAAATGCTCCAATGATTGCAATGGGTGGGAATATGGCCTTATTTAAACTGCAGAGGTGGGAATAGAGCCAGAACCGGTTGTAGTTGATCTGTGCAGGTACTATATTGGGCGTTGGTGAAGGAGCACACTTTTGTGAGCATCGCTGGGGCTTTCAGGTGTCCAGGGTCATGGCTGGACTCCTTGTAGAAAACTATGATGAGAGACTGCTGCAGGGCCAGTACCAGGGCTCACAATACAAAGCAGAGGCCTGGGACTGTCTCATACATGATCTCATCAGTGCCACTGGCATCCCCCACACTGGTGAGGAGATATGGCACCATTATGCTGACCTAAAACGGAGACAGGGGGTGCTCTTTACCCAGTGGATCCAAGATGCAGGGTCTGCTCCAGTAGTGTGTAAGTATCAGTAAAAAGCAGTTTGTACCAAAGTCTAGTCTGAGTATGTGATAGACAGGCATGCATAATGTTTGTTTTTAACCACTACAGCTGCAGGAGAGAGGGCTAGCATCATTGAAGCCCATGCTGACAGACTATTAAGGCAGTGTCGACAGACTGGTGAGTACAAATCTATCTTGCAGTATATAGTGCAAATAATTAAGAAGGAGTACATTGTTTACTGCCAATAGGTATACTGTTACAGTGTTAACCGAATAAATAAAGTTTGACCAACTTATAATGATCTACAGGAAATGTAGTACTAAAGTACAGGGTCACGTCATTGTAGTAAAGATCTATTCCACAAACTGTTGTGTTTACTCTGGTATGTTGTTGTAGAAATAGAATGTATACAAGTTCATCATAGCAAATATGGCTTTGATAGCATGCATTAACTGAGGTTGTTCTGAGAACCATCTGTTAAGAAAAACTGTAGATTGAGGAGCTGTGAAACAAAATATACATGAAATATGAAATATATACTGCACTAAGCTCTGAACCCTGAATAGTAATGTGCAGTGTATCACAGTGTGTTCCATGCAGTATTGCCGTGGGTTAACCTTTGCTTTCCAGATTGTATTATGTCAAAGGATTAATGCACAGTAGACTAACTATCTGTCATGCATGTATCTCAGGATTATAAAGTCAGACTGTCTAACCAAGACAGTATTAGGCAGAAACCAGTCAAACAAGAAACAGCATTTCCCCAATAGCTCAGTGTGATGAGAAATAGCTTAGGTGCTAATTTTGCACACCCAGACATGGTTCAAATCCAGGGAGTGGTAGTAAGATGTGTGCATATTTACACACAAGGAATCAGGACTAAATGTAGCAACAGTCAGGTAGTGTTTACAGATATTTCCTCCACAGGATTTACAGGTAAAGAAATGTTAGTAGTAGCTGTATGAAGGGTATACTAATACACCATGCACAACTGTTCCACTGTCCATCCCCATGCCTGAAAATGACAGCAGGATTGGTACACCCATTATGCACTTTTCCCAATACATGTCTCTCAAGTGTCACGCTACCACGGTTAGTGGTCACTGCTGCCAATAACCCTGGACACAGATAGAAAACCAGGTGAAATATGCCAGTAGCACACTCACATAACAGCATTGCAGGGCACCCATTTTGAGCTGTATATATACCCCTGACATGTGCGAGTCCCCTGTAGTCATGTATCCAGAGTTGTCACAGTTTGCCCCATACCATTCCAGGTTGACAGTTTAACATGTATGTTTGTGCTACAGAAGATATGGGCCATAGGTAGATGTAAAATGAGGGCAGACCCGTACAGTATTGAGCATTACTGTTCTGAAAAATAGAAGCCTAAACAGTTGTTAATGGACTTTTTGTCTCACCTCCACCTTCCCCTTATCTACATCAATAATTATCATTCATATACTACGGGTATGCTGTTCTCAAAACCTAATGTTGGGACTTGTGTTCTATTATTGGTCTTATATTTGATTGGTTGCATGTTAAAATACCTTGTTCAAATACCATTGTTGGTGGCCTGTTGCCATTAATGTTACTGCTATGCTGTTACAATGCATAATGTTGTTCCATTTATGCATGTGTTCTGTTTGCTATGCAACGGTTTCAAATTGTAAGGGGTTAATTGGAACACCCACACATGCTGTTATAACTAATTTTTAAATGTTTTATTCATGACTAAACAATATATTTTGTAAAACCTCAACACCATAGCACGTTTGGGAAGGCAGATTCCATCAGATCTGCCTGTCCTGCCTCATCTGGCAGTTGCACTGAGCTCCAATTATTCTGGGACCCAACCCAGAACTGCATCCTCCACTGGTCCTGCACCACCTTTGGGTGGAACTGCCTCAGGGGTTGGGGCCCATCCCCCTGGGAGCAGGCGCAGAGAGGAGCCCATCATTCACCGCCAGTTCTGGGGTATGGTGCGCAGCGTCATCCACATGGAGGGCCCCCTGATGCACCTCGAGGGGCACACTGCCCCACCTGTTTAGCTCCCAGCACAGCCACCTTTGGGGCTGTGAAGGTGCAGTGGTGACTGACCATGGGTGGGGACCTCAGTCCCACTGTATTCATTTTGGGAACTCATGGGCTTCAGATTCCCAACCACCCTCCCTGTCAAAGGTGTTTCCCCCCTCATGTGTCATATACCACCCCTATCTGCTGTCTTGTCTGCCATGTTTGTCTGTGAATGCAACCTATCCTACTCAATCAACCTCACCAAACATACCTACAGCCCTTCCCATCATCCCACTCTCATGTTAAACAGAAAAAAGGGCATTTGTCCAAAAAAAAAAATCATAGCCCCATGCATAGCTCCACACTTCACTCACATGTACACATGTACAGTGAAATTAATCAATCTACCCACAACTTATTCTACAAATGTCTGTCATCAACACCCCTCCCTGTAGGGTGTGAGGCTGCAAATTCCAAATTCTACACATTATTCACAGCTGCTGCTGCAGAAGAAATGTAGAGCTATGGTCCATTCCTATGTCCGTCCTGCACATCTCTAGCTGGTTTTCGTAATGTTTTACCCCCTGCTTGCCCCCATTTCATCACTTTCCTATCATACATATCAGACATGCACAGACCTCTCAACTGTACAGATTCTCACAGAATATCCAGGCTTTGGCCTCATATATATGGCCTCTTCCTCATAACATGTCTGGGATTGTGCTACATCACTGGGATGATATCAGGAATGAAGGCACTAAATAATGCTATACCATACCTATCAACCTCTTAGTACATGACATCTGGACAAAGCCTGACATAATTATGGGACAGAGGCCTAAACACAGAGGGATATTTGAAATATTGGTGTTATAAACTGAGAAAGTTGCTGGTGTTACAGGGTTTGTTGTAACATATATTTTCTAAGGGATATGAAGTCAGAAACACAAATGGATGTTAGCATTACTGACTGCAATCCCTAGAGTATCCTACTGGTTTGCCAGGGACTAAAACTGTCTGAGGAACAGACCAACCATAAGGGTCAAATCACTGACCATTCTGTGGATAGCCCTACAGTTGAGAGTTATGTCATCCACATAACACTGTCAGACTTGAAATCACACAGAAAACGCATGTCCAGACAAACCCTGTTAAACTAGCATTATTTCAGTTGTATAACAGCAATACTTACATTCTGTCCCTAACTATGGAACCTTCTCCCTCATTTTGTTGGGCTGTCTCCGAGTCTTGTAAGAGGTATTTCCACCTGTCCTCTGTGATGCTGTAGTTCACACACCTCCATGATGTTCTCCTCACAGGCAAGGAAAAGGGGCAACACCCACATGTAGTACTCCTTTATAGGAGTGTGTTGCCATGCCATTAGCTACTGGAATAACAACACAGCTGTTCTTCATGCAATTAGCAAGTGGGGGACACAAATTGGTTCACAGGCCATCACCTGCTCATGAGCATTACCTACAAATGGCAAGCTGCTGCCTATGGAAAACATATATAGTTCTCTACATGTTTAGACACAAAGAGTGAGATAGAGATAGAGAGAGATATAGAGATAGGAAATTTAAGAATATTTGGAAAAAAGTAGGTATGTCAAACAAATAAGCATGTAATGGAATGCAGTAGGGGTTATGCAATAATGGGAAATAGGAAGTTAAACCAATATGTCTCAACAAGACTTGCCGTACTGATATATTGCTAATCAGCATCTATGGCCATAGTATTTGTCTCTGTCTGCAGTGACATAGATCATACCCCAGGCCCCTGAGTCACCCCAGGAAAGGATGGCTCACATATGAGTACTACTGGAGTGTCTGTTGAGCAATACTGACTGTGACACTGCTAGGCCAGCTACTGAGATGTCATAAATATCCATATGTTACTTGTGAATACAACTATGATACATGTGTGTCTTACAAATCTAAGACACCTATACAGGGTATGTGCATAGTAAACTACTGTCACAGAAGTGTGTGTTGAACTGCATGTGATATACTAAGCTCATACCATTCAACTGTCCGATGTTCTGCACATTGACCACATGTGTGCCTCATATTTGTAGACATTTACTCACAGAGTTGTGTTATGCTGGCAAATCAGTGGCAAATCTGTGAAGACTGATATCAGAACATAATAATAAACATAATGAATGTCGGAATTCCTCCAGGGTATTTCTGTGAATGCAAAGCCTACTGTGCTATCAACTGACTTAAATGTGTTACAGCAATATTAATAAAGTGTCACTAAGTTTGTGCCATTGCCACTATTTATGTGTGCTGTCATCCAGATGTCCTGCTCTAACAGGTTGAGAAGTATGACTGAGCAGCAAGAGTGTAAATACAGTGTGCCATACTAACATAGAACAGAAATATATATCAGGTATTACCTGTGCACATGTATGTATGAGTAGGTGTAGCTGGAAGCCTCAAAATGTAAAATGTCAGGTAAATAAGCTGTACATGTTGTACAAGTGTGTAATGTTCATTTTGGTGCATCTAACAGACATAAATGTCTACAGCTACTGGTTGTTGCATTGCCCTAACACAGAAATGGGTACTAGAATAAGTATGATTATCCGGTTGAAATTGGAGGTGTCCAACGGTGTTATGATCTCATGTCCATACCTACTGCAAACAGCTATATGAGCACCTACATAGCTGTATAGACTCAGCAATACCTGACTCGTAAAACCTGTCTCCACCAAGGTAGAGTAATCCCCTTTGGTAGACAGCAGCAATACACAAACCACATAATAAGTTGCCATATTGGCTGTACAGGGCCAAGCAGAACCAGGAACCAACTTGGAAGCATGTTCACCTTTGTCTGAACAAGCATATAAGGTCACAGGTGAATCACTGTAAGGCTAACTATGAGTACAAATTGGACACATCCACCAAGGCCAGTCACAAGGCCATCTTCTCATGTCTTCAATCTCAGTGGCAACAACTCAACCCACCCTGTACTACAAGGCCATCTTCTCATGTCTTCAATCTCAGTGGCAACAACTCAACCCACCCTGTACTGGTGGTCAGTCAGACTGCATACACTCATACCATAGCTATAGCCAACCTGCTGCTGCCAGGTTAAGTGAAAACATCACCCCCTGTCCCCCCATCAGTATAAGGGATATGCACACCACCCGCACCCCTCCCCTCATCATCAGGGAGCAGGTCCATAATGCCTACTCAAAGACAAAAAAAAATTAAGTCTCCATGAGACCTGATAACATCCCTGTCTGCATCCTACATGAACTCAGGCATGTGCTCCCAGTTCTATTGCACACTGTAATCAAACAAAGCACCATCAAAATCCCATCTGCATGGAAGATGGCCACTGTCATCCTTCTACACAAAAGTGAATGATGAATGGAGGATTATGCAATTTACTGGCCCTCAATGGGGGGGAACATGACACATCAGGACCAGGAGTGCAATGCAAGCTTATACTGTGAGGATAGCTGACAGGGGTATGATGTGGTTGTAAGTGGTGGCTAGTGCTAATCAATGTTGATGTGCAGGTTCTGTAAATAACATTGACCAATGTATGAGGTCCTGTGATGTGTTTCCCTGTTTATGTCTTCTAGGTGAAATGCAGCGTGCCGGACAGCCACCCTACATGGAAGCTGATACATCAGCAGTCATTGACAGCATAATCCAGCACCATGGGGTGATGTTTGGCCGTAGCCAACAGCATCTGCAGGAGAGGACCACCCTGTGGGATGACCTCATCTACAGGGTTAATGACGTGGGCCAGTACGCACAAACATATGAGCGGGTCAGACATCATTCGACTGACCTCATCTGCCATAACTGGTGAAGGGCTGCTGCCATGGCCAGGGGCCGTATAGCCACAGGTGAGGGTCCTGCTATACAGGCCCCACTTACAGCTATGGAGGAGCTCCTTGCCAACCTTGGGGCAGCCACCCCAACCAACAGCAAAGTCAAGACACCCAAATTGTGGAAGTGGGTGGCACCCAGACAACAGGTGAGGAGCATGCAGGTAAGATCCCAGTAGACATCATTCGACTACTGTAGCAGCCATACTGGCATCCATATAGTATTTAAATGCATATGTCAGGTCAAAACACAGTTGTGGTTGGGGTTTTTTAATGCACAGAAGTGCACATCTATGGTGAAGGACAGCAAATTGTGTAGTATCAGAGCTTGTAGTGTACATGTGCAGAATAACAGCATTCATCTTGTACCAATGCCACATGTGAGTCTGCTGACGATACTTCTCTCCCACAACTACATAGGCTCTTCTGGTCAGGATGTGGGTTCAGCAGCTAGAAACTGGAGAGTATGGAATTGTCCTGTTGTGGCTCACCAGTAACCCAGGCATGTTAAGGGCATGCATTTTACCATACATACAACTATTACTCTTAGCCACATTGCAATATGTGCATGTTCACTTGTTGTGGGGTTAACTGCATTGCATCACAGTGGTCATCACAGGGGCCTATTTGCAGGAGGTGTAAAATATCTGTAGCATACCTCACAACCTGTCAATGCAAGAAATCTGGGCAAAGACTGACAAAAAGGGGAGGCAAAGGCCCAGAAATAGGGACATATTTAAAATACTACTATTATACAGTGGATATAAAAAGTGTACACACCCCTGTTAAAATGCCATGTTTTTGTGATATGCAAAAATGAGACCACAATAAATCATTTAAAAACATTCCCACATTTAATGTGACCTATAACCCGTACAATTCAATTGAAAAACAAACTAATCTGCTAGGGGAACAAATATGAAAAATAAGAAATGTACAATAAGCTGGATGCATAAGTGTGTACAGCCATAAACTAATACTTTGTTGAAGCACCTTTTGATTTAATTACATTAAGTCTTCTTGGGTACACCCCCACTATCAATTAAACATACTCTGATCAACACCAAATAACAGTCAGATCTCCTAGTAGGATTTTCCTGACATTTACTCAGTTGCCTGCTACAGCAAAAACCATGATTCACAGAGATCTTACAAAGCATCAAAGGGATCTCATTGTTTAAAGGTATCAGTCAGGGGAAGGGTACACAAATATTTCCACAGCATTGCATATACCATGGAAAACAGTGAAGACAATCATCAAAAAATCCAGAAAATTTGGAACAACAGTGATGTTGCAAAGAAATGGACGTCCCTCCAAATCTGATGAAAAGACAACATAAAAACTGCTCAAGGAGGCTGTCAGGGGACCTACATCAACACTGAAGGAGCTGCAGGAATATCTGGCAAGTACTGGTTGTGTACCACGTGACAACAATCTCCTGTATTCTCAATATGTTTGGCCTATGGGGTAGGGTTGGAAGATGGAAGCCTTTTCTCACACAGAACAATATCCAGGCCTGGCTAAAATTTGAAAAAAAATACATCAAGTCCCCCAAAAGCATGTGGGAAAATGTTTTGTGGTCTAATGAGACCAAGGTTGAACTTTTTGGCCACAATTCCAAAAGGTACATTTGGTGCAAAAACAACACTTTGCATCACCAGAAGAAAACCATCCCCATGGTGAAGCATGATGGTGACAGTGTCCTGCTTTGGGGTTGCTGTTCATAAGCTGGAACTGGGGATTTAGTCAAGGTGGAGGGAATTATGAACAGTTCCAAATACCAGTCACTTTTGGCCCAAAACTTTCAGGTGTCTGCTAGAAAGCTGAAGATGAAGACGACTTTCACCTTTCAACATGACAATGACCCGAAACATACATACAAATCAAAAGAGGAATGGCTTTGCCAGAAGACAATCAATGTTTTGGAATGGCCCAGCCAGAGCCCAGACCTAAATCCAATAGAAAATCTGTGGGATGACCTGAAGAGGGCTGTACACAAGAGATGTCCTCATAACCTGACAGAGTTGGAGGGCTTTAGCAAGGAAGAGTGGGCAAATATTGCCAAGTCAAGATGTGCCATGCTGATAGACTCCTTCCCAAGAAGACTGAATTCTGTAATTAAATAAAAAGGTGCTTCAACAAAGTATTAGTTTAAGGGTGCACACTTATGCAATCAGCCTATCACATGTATTTCATTTTCTATATTTTACCCCTAAGATATTTGTTTGTTTCTTAATTGGATTGCACAGGTTATAGGTCACATTAAAGGTGGGAAAGATTTTGAAATGATTTATTGTGGTCTCATTTAAATATCACAAAAACATGGCATGTTAACAGGGTTGTGTACACTGATTATATCCACTGTAAGCTTAGAAAGTTGTAAGAGTAACTGGATTTGTTTTAATATACATTTACTGCAGGTTTTGAAGTCTGAAACTCAAATGTATGTTATTAATTACTGAGGTAAATCCTTAGATAATCCCAGTAATGTGTCAGACAAACACAGGATTTATGAGGAACAGACTAAAAATATGAGCCCGACATCTAGACATTCTCTGAAAATCTATGCAGTTGAGAGGTATGTTCTGTAGGATTTGCCACTGTGCTATACAGGTGAACAGCAATGATGTGTACATGGGTGCAGTCTGTACTAGGTGAAGGCCCATCACCTACTAACACTACTCATGTATCCCAGAGGTATATATTAGTAGTAACATTAAGTGGAAATGGCTGCACTGCATGATGTTGAGGGCCTGTCCAGAGTGTGTATGTTGTGGTCTGACTATGTGTCATGCATGTCACCATTTGGATATTGTGAGTCTGTGTAATGCCTTTGTGCCACCTCACCTGCATGTGGCTGTGTGTGTGTGTCCATGTGTGCGTGCATCTGTGTGTGTGTGTGTGTGTGTGTGTGTGTGTGTGTGTGTGTGTGTTTGTGTGTGTGTGCACAAGCAAACTTATAGTGCAGGTATTAATTTACATATGTTGTCTTCCCCTCACAGGTGGACATGGGGGTCATGGTCTCTCCTGCTCAGAACCTGATGTCAGTGTCTCTGCGGACTCTGATGATGATGGTGGTCATAGTGAGGCACAGGTGGGGCTGTCAGGAGCTGAATCTCTGCCATTGTTTGCCATCTTATTGTCATCCACAATATCCCAGCACACAGTCACATTACCCATACATACCCCATTCCCAGCATCCACAGATAATGGACAGTTGCCTGGTGGTGGCATGGAACAAGCTAGTGCGGTAGCAATCGCAAGTATGAGTGCAGGCAAGGTCCCACACAGGCAGATTGACAGGAGTGGAGTCCTGCTGCCCATCAAGCCCCTGTCACATATACTACAGCAGGTGTCACCAGACACATGTTTCGGGCCATCATGCAGGCACAGGCACGTACTAAACACAACACCAGATGAATACTCAGGGTCTTGGATGCAACTCTTCCTGGCATCTGTGACAACCTACATGTTCTTGTTGAGGCTACACATCACAATACTGAAGTCATGAATAGACAGTGGGGTGAGATATTTGGAATCCTCGATCATGGAATTTCTGTGATGGAGCATGTGGTGGGAGATGGGCATCAGACACATCGACGTAGGTCAGCACCAAGATCAGCTGAGAGTCTAAGGGGCCTTGCACCTTTGCACTCCTGTAGTGGCAGTACCACCAGCACTACCGAAGGTGGGGTGCTATCCACACCACATCAGAGCAGGCCATGGGCACGTGGTCTTTGCCAGTCCCATCAGGGAACCAGCAGACCACCGTCACCACTGGGGAGTAGTACTACTTCTGGCCTTGGGCCTGGTGCTGCCAGTGATACCCCTGTCAGGACCAGTTCCCATGTCTGTGGTCAGAGGCGGTGAACTGTACATCCTCCCATGTATGGTCTACAGCTGCCCAAAATACCCCTGTGTACGGCAGCCACATAGCATGGCTGTGTGCATACAAACACACACACATTACTATCACTGGCAGGTCACCTCCAGACACACACAGCACCTCTCCACAGCCCATTTATAGAACACCCCTCCAAACACACACACATGATGTCAACCATATGACCGAGCCTAGGCCTCTGGCAAACTTACACCACACCCTGTGCATATGATAATACCTGTGCCACATCCCTGTCATCCATACCATCAATGCAGGGACATGCTAATATGGGTATGATGCACAGGGTGAATATAGTACATTGTAGCTATGTAATGCTGTGTAAGGTGCTGTCTACTTGCATTTACGGGTACACATCAATGTGTATGTACCTTATTAGCCATGATGCATTATTGGTGTTAGTACCACTGATTGAATGTAGTGTGACATTCTGTATTCTGTGTTCCAGGTGTCTGTGTGTCTGCAGGCTGAGGCCCTGCAGACATTACCATCATGGAGTATGGCAGAGTGGAAACACACCATTTCATAGCCAAGGTACAGCTGTATATGTACATGTTTACCAGGTGTGTATGCATGCAACAGTGTATGAGGGACTCTGTTGGCAGACAGTGTGACCTTGCATACATATCCCTTGTCACAGACAGCTAGCCTTCATCCATGTGACCTCAGTGCTCTGCAGTACCATAGGCTCATACATACAGAGGAGGTTGCTGGAGTACTGGCACTAGGTCCCTCACAAGCTTAGCCATGACCTTAACCCCAACAGATTCACCTATCTTGTGGGCACACAGTAGTCACAGTCCTTCTCATGTCTACATATTGCACACGCATAGGCAACATGCAATGTGTGTGTGACATTATCAATTGTGGAGTGTTGGACACAAGTTGTAGTAATGTGACAGTAGCACATAGCATGTCCACGACATGTGAAACACACAGGATGTCCCCTGGTATGCCAGTATGACACCTTCTTTGTGTGACATTGCCTTCATTTATAGTATTTCTCATGACATTAAGGTGCTTCTGATGTGCAATCACTTCTCTATGCAATCAGTACAGACCTGTATGACATGTTTCTTGTCCCACAGTTCTGGGACCTCTTTTAACTGTTTCAGTTGTCAGCAAAGGTTATACCTTGCCAAACATGGACTGCAAACTTCAGGATGATTCAGACATACCTCTCAGCCATACAGTTAACACAGACTGTCCTGATGCATGCCACATATCAGTAGTCCATTTTCTCATACACCTGGGTCTGTCTGGCAAATTGTTGCCAAACCACTGTGGGCTGCAGTTATAACATAATGGCAGACATTATTTGTTGCACACTTCATACCATTCAGACCATCTATGCTAATGTAAACCCTGTTATGCTATCACCATTATATGTTTGTTGGTGCAATATTTGACAGGTGTCCCTATTATGTGACCTTTGTCATCCCATTATATATGGCTTTTTGAACAGTCCTTGCTCCAACAGCTTGAGAGGTATGGGTACAGATGATGGCCATACCTCTGATCTCTGCATATGTGTGCAGATTGTCCTGATCTCTGACACATGATTTCATCACATCTGCCATGTTCATGTGGTTTTCTGGCCAACATTTGGTAAAACCATGACTGACTGACATTGTAGGTTAATGACAGCTATTGTCATGTAACAACACATACCCTTTGGAAGGTGCATTCAATCACATGAATTGTTCCGCTATCCATTTCCCATGCGTGTCTCAGCAATATGTGACAGGTGTGCCCAATGTTTGCTGTTTGCCCCAGCTTCACATATGGCATTCACCTGATGTCTGTCTGTAGACTGCTGCAAGGTGATGTGATACAGGGATAGAGTAGCAGTCTGTCTATCAGCCTTATGTTTTAGACAAGTATGAGGTATGCTGCTGCCATGTCTGTCACTACAGTGACTGTGACAGTTTGGCAATGTGTCTCATAAATGCCCATTGTTAGGGGTCACAGACAACATATTGGTTGCAAGCATCTGGGTATTCTATATGCATATGTACAGATGGTTGGTATTGGCTGTACAGTTTAACATGTTGCAGGTACAGCAGATGCCATTAACTGGCTCTGCAAAATAATGCCAAGGCAAGGGAGTTAGCAGGCATTAAAATGGTATACCGACACACACAACAGCCACAGGGAATATGCTTCTCAGGCACAGACACACACACACACACACACACACACACACACACACACACACACACACACACACAGTTGCAAGTATTGAGTTTAGAACCCCTACCTATCTAGTTATTGGTACTACAGTGTTATTCGGTTATAGCATGCACCATACAGCTTATAGGGTTGAAGAGTATCCCAAGGTTCTGCTAAGATGATTAGCATCACCAACCCTTGTACAATTTGGCAATGGGCAGTGTACTGGGAGGGTAAGGCCTCAAAATACTGTATCCTACAAATATACACACTTACAAAAACACACATTTGCCAGAACTGAGATTAGAACCCTCCCTATCTAATTAACTGCACTATAGTATTACACAGTTATTGCACACACCACATGGCTTGTAGGGTTGAAAAGCATATACAGGTAATTCTATGATGGATGACATCAGCAGCCCTTGTAAAGGGCAGTGGAAAGTGTAATGGGTGGAACATACCTCAAAATGGTAAAACCCACACCCCCAGAGGATATGACCTCAGTCAAACATAAAAACTCAGAGAATACTGTTCTCAAACTCACACACACACACACACACACACACACACACACACACACACACACACACACACACACACACACACACACACACACACACACACACACACACACACACACACACACAGTATCACAGTTGCCAGTACTGAGCTTAGGACCCCTACCTATCTAGTTGTTGGTAATACAGTGTTTTGTAGTTATCACACGTCCCATGGAGCTTGTAGGGTTGAAGAGTGTTCCAAGGTACTTCTAAAGTGTATAACATTACAAGCCCTTGTAACGTATGGCAATGGGGAAGTGTACTGGGAGAGAAAGGCCTCAAAATAATGTATCCTACAAATATACACACTTGCAAACACTCACACACACACACACACACACACACACACACACACACACACACACACACACACACACACACACACAGTATCACAGTTGCCAGTACTGAGCTTAGGACCCCTACCTATCTAGTTGTTGGTAATACAGTGTTTTGTAGTTATCACACGTCCCATGGAGCTTGTAGGGTTGAAGAGTGTTCCAAGGTACTTCTAAAGTGTATAACATTACAAGCCCTTGTAACGTATGGCAATGGGGAAGTGTACTGGGAGAGAAAGGCCTCAAAATAATGTATCCTACAAATATACACACTTGCAAACACACACACACACACACACACACACACACACACACACACACACACACACACACACACACACACACACACACACACACACACACACACACACACACACACACACACACACACACACACACACACACACACACTTCCATTTGCCAGGACTGAGATTAGAATTCCTACCTATCTAGTTATAGGTATTATACTGTTACATGGTATTGCATGTGCCATAGAGCTTATAGGGCTAAGGGCAGTCCAAAGATACTTCTAAGGTGAATGACATCAGCAGATCTTGTAAAGTAAGGCAATGGGAAGTGTACTGGGTGGGAAAGGCCTAAAACTGTTATTCCTATCTAGTCATTTGTACTATGGTTTTACTCAATTATCACACACACCACAGAGCATATAGGGCTGAGGCCAGTCCAAAGGTACTTCTAAGGTGAATAACATTAGCAGATCTTGTAAAGTAGGACAATGGGAAGTGTACTGGGTGGGTAAGGCCTAAAACTGTTATTCCTACACACACACCCCACACTTACATATGCCAGGACTGAGGTTAGAACCCCTATATATCTAGTTATTTGTACTATAGTGTTACACAGTTACCGCATGCACCACAGAGCTTATAGGGCTGACAAGTGCCCAAAGGTACTTCTAAGTTGAAAGACATCAGCAGGACTGCTAAAGTAGAGCACTGGAAGTGTTGAGGGTGGGAACATCCTCAAAATACTTCATACTGCAAACATACACACACATTTGCCAGAACTGGGAATAGAACCCCTGCCTATCTATTTATTTGTACCTAGAGTGTTACGCAGTTATTGCACACACTACAGAGCTTATAGGGATAACAAGTGCCAAAAGGTACTTTTCAGGTGAATGGCATCCTCAGGACTGCTAAAGTAGGGCAATGGTAAGTATTGTGGGTAGGAAAATCCTCAAAATACTTCATCCTACAAACATATATACACTTGTACACAGCAAATACAGATTTGTCTGAACTGGGAATACAACCCCTGCCTATCTAGTTATTTGTACTATAGTGTTACACAGTTATTGCACATGCTACAGAGCTTATAGGGATAACAAGAGCCCAAAAGTAGCTCTAAGGTGAATGACATCATCAGGACTGCTAAAGTAGGGCACTGGGAAGTTTACTGTGTGGGAAAGTCCTCAGAATACTTCATCCTACACACCTAGACAATATTTTATCCTACACACTTACACACACACACACACACACACACACACACACACACACACACACACACACACACACACACACACACACACACACGCACACACACACACACACACACACACACACACACTTGCCAGAATTGGGAATGGAATCCATACCCTTCTAGTTATTTGTACTATACTGTTACTATAGTATTACGCAGTTATCACATGCTCTACAGAGCTTATAGGACTGACAGGTGTCCAGTGGTACTTCTAATGTGAATGACAGCAGCAGATCTTGTGAAGTATGGCAATGGGAAGGGTACTGAGTGGGAATGGCCTTCTAATACTTAAACCTACAGACACACACACAAAGGCAGGTGATGTGATATTATAACCCCCACCTCAGTACTATTACACAATGGAACTCACCTTCATGCTGGCATGTACAACTGGTTACAACCAGTATGCCACTGGTTGCAGCACATCACTCTGTACCATTCAGGGTATCCGTGTGCATGACTCACTCTCTGTGTGTCTCCCTGTATCTGATTCTCTATCACTGTCTCTCTCTTCCCCACGTCTATGTGTGTGTATGCTTGACATATTGTTATATGCTGCCTATATACATGTCTGTGTATCACACACAACAGATACACATATATCACATATGGGCCACCTACAGCTAACTGAGGATAATCCTGTCTGATGTGTGTGTGTAGGGACAGTTAAGGTGTACCCAGCTGTCTGTATGCAAAGACATATATGCACAATACAGTTATATAGTCAGATGTGGGTTCCAATATGGCCTGTGATTCTCTAAGTATAGGAGCATGCCCAGTATGACATTCTATAGCGAGAGTGGGACTCCATTCTAGAGATAGTTGTACTCCGGTCCGGGGTTTTGTGTGCTAAAGCCATACCTCTCAAAAGTAAACAGGACTTTCCTAGAGGTACTGGGTTTGTTTTAGCAGACATTTTCTGACATATCTGAAGTCTGACACTGGAATGTTTTGTGTCATTGCCTAGTGGCAGACATCCTCAGATCATCACAGTGCTTTACCAGAGGAATATAAGATATATGATGCACATACTAATATTATGAGCCTGATTATATACATTTTTGCCCAAAAAGGCCAATTGAGAGGTGTGGCTGCAGCCAGTTGACTGATGAAGTTGTGTAAACAGTCCAGCAACTTTGTGATATACTGGCTGAGGATCTCCTGCTTGTGTGGTATTCTTCTTACCTGAAAAGTCATATCCTGGTGTGGGCATACCTCTCAACTGTACATTTTTTGGCAGATTGTCCAGGTGTTTGTCTAGAAGTTATGTCCAGTCTACATAAACTTGTGTTTTATGGCAAGTTAGTTGGATATAATTGAATAGTGGCATTTCAAAATAATGACAGACATTAGTGTTTTAGACTTCACAACCTTTAGACAAATCCTGCTAATGCAAAACTCCTTGTTCTACCAACTTTCTCAGTATGTAAGGGCAATATTTACTTGCTTGCTACAGATCCCCCACCATACCCCAAGATTCTCACTACACCTTTCTAAACATACTGGAAAATATTAAGATAGAACCAAACACCCTAATACTGGGTGATTTTAACTACCCTGACATTAATTGGGAAAACTACTCATGTCCCAACACCTTTGCGCAACGGTTCTTGGAATTTATAAATTCCAACACCCTGGATCAACTAAACTATAGTCCCACCAGGGGCTCCAATATCCTAGACCTGGTCATTACCAACATGGGAAATCAATGCTCCATACCTATGGTCACCCCCTCGTTAGTCAGGTCTGACCATAAGCTAATCACCTTTAACATCCACATCCCACCCCCACCCCCCAGTAAAGAAAAAAACATAAAAAACTTCTCCAAAGCCAATTTCATGCTACTCAAGTCAGAAGTGACAAACTTCATGACACCCATGCAGACGGGAACTGAAAGTTCAACTGCTGAATCCTACACTAAGGCACTGTACGAGCACATCCACTCATGCATGAATCGTGCCATCCCAAATAGAACCAAAATGCTCTCATCCAAAAAAAGGAAGCCAATCTGGTGGTCCCCTGCCATAAACAAACTTTACAACAAAAGGAAGAAACTTTTGCAGAAAAGAGGAAAATCCCAGGATGCAAAAAACTCCCTTACTAGCCTCAGTAAGAAACTGAGATGCCTCATAAAATCCTCCAAAGCTAGTTACGAAAATAAAATTGCCAAAGATTCCAAAGACAACCACAAAGCATTCTATAACTATGTCAAGAATCTAAATGGCAATGCTCAGATCTGCTCTGAGCTAAAACAGAATGGCATTAAATATACTGATTCGAAGGATATCCTGGCAGATCGATTCAGTGCCAAATTCACCCCCCTCTCACCCCCTAAATGGCCCATCTCAATACCGGAAGATTGCCAAATTCCAGTAATAACGGCCACACAGGTACAAAACGCACTCTCTAAAACCAAGAATACAGCATCCATGGGACCAGATGACATCCCGGGCTGTGTACTACATGAACTACAATATGAACTGGCACTTCAACTAAGTGTCATGTTTAATCATAGCCTCACCTCAGATTTCGTGCCCACTGAGTGGTGCAGAGCTACAGTTATCCCAATCCACAAGGGGGGATCCACCTTGGATCCCAGAAACTACTGTCCCATCAGTCTGACAAGCCTTATCTGCAAGGCCATGGAACGTATTATCATGGAACTTATAAACAAAGACATTGGCAACCTTCAAACACTGGACCCCACCCAGTTTGGGTTTGTGAAGGGCCGATCTTGTCTCCTGAACCTGATTGATTTCTTTGAATCAGTCTCCAGAGCCATGGACAAGGGTAAGGTGGTCCACACAGCCTATCTAGACCTTGCCAAGGCCTTTGACACCATCCCCCACTCTGGAATCATAGATAAACTTACTAAGTTGGGCATTAATCCCTATGTCACCCAATGGGTTGCTAAATGGCTTACTGATAGAACCCACACTGTAAAAGTAGCCGACTCCAAATCCAGCTCCAGACAAGTGACAAGTGGAGTACCTCAGGGTTCAGTCCTGGGGCCGCTCTTGTTTGGCATCTACTTCTCTGAAGTACAGGTCAACACTAAGGGACTCTGGCTAACAAAGTTTGCAGATGACTGCAAACTGGGAGCCATTATTGAATCCCAAATGATGTGGATACTCTACAAAGGGCCTTACAGAAACAGATGCTTGGTGCCAGAGCCATGGGCTCAAGCTCAATGCCAAGAAATGTATTGTTATCCCTTTGGGAAAAAACATGTATCCATGAATTACCATATAGGTGGCAGTACACTAAACACAGAAAGTGTAATAAGAGACTTAGGGACACAGGTGGACAGTGGTCTCACCTTCGATAACCACATCGCCACAACAGTCAGGAAATCCTTCTATGTGGCACACCTCATCACGAAGGGCTTTTCATCCAGAAAAAAGGAGGTCATTGTCCCACTGTACTCATCCCTCATTAGACCCATTATAGAATACAACGCCCCATTTGGTATGTACCTCTCAAGACATCTGCAGCAACTGGAAAGGCCTCAGAAATACCTCACTAAAAGAATCACAGGCCTAAAGCAGATGCCCTATGCTGACCGCCTTAAAAAACTCCAGCTATACTCTGTCGCATATCGTCTACTCAGAGGCGATCTCTGCTTAACATACAAGGCCATGTTAAACCGAGAGCTGATGGACATGCTACACTTAAAGAAATCCCAATCCCTCAGAGCTACATGCTCCAGGGATCTAAACCTTGTCATCACAATAAACAAAACATGCTGGAGGGATAGGTTCCTGACCCAGAGACTCCCCAGACTCTGGAATAGATTGCCCATACATGTCAAGCAGAGTGCCTCTTTGGACCTCTTCAAGAGGAACCTTGACGATTGGATGGGAGAAAGGAAATTCACCCCAGGGATCATGTCAGTCACCCTGCTAGACAGGGGTCCAGGAAAGTAAATAATGTGGGAAGAAATAGCCAGGGAATTGTTATGGCTAGGCTTGTATAGGCCCTAGGGCTGATAGCCTAGTACCAACCTATGAACCTATGAACATGCCTATCATTGGGCCTTTGTACCACTTCTATTTATGACCTTATCCAGATGTCTTGCTGTCAGAGGTTGAGAGGTATGGGTGTGGGTACAGAGTACATTCTACTGTGCAGAAATGTCCATTATACATTTAGTATATTCCACATAGCACTGTGACTTCCAGGTATGTCAGTGGCAGAGCAGTACAGAGTAATGTGGTGAGCCATTAATAGACAGTTGTGTATAGCTTGATAGGTTGCTATGATGTTAGTAGGATATTGGCCCTGAAGCCCTTATAACTCATGCATACAAAAGTGTAGCCCATGTTATGACATGTCAGCACACACAGCCCCTGTCCAGCAGGGACACAGGTGGTATCACAGGACTGTATTTTGTGTTTCCTGTGCACTTATACAGGAAGCATATCACTAGGGGTATTGAGGCACTTGGCTTGTTGTTGACAGGGTGTATATTCCACAGATGGTGGGAGTGTGTGGTACATGTATCTGTCACACCAACAAGTCGTACTGATATCACAGCCCAAGTTGATGCTTTGCCTACAGGTTGATAGAGTGGACCTTGAGTTCCAGATGTGCAACAGTCCCATCAAGGCAGGGTCTGGATTGCTTTGTATGTCAGACAGGGGTCACCTCAGCAGAGTCTGTATGGAATGGGGTAATGGGACAATGCTGTTAGCTTGTTTAGGGTAGGTGTTTGGGGTTTTGGGTAAGGCCTTAGTGTTTGCAAGACCCTAGTGTGTGGAGTCTACATGGTCTGTGGTGTGTAGGTTTGTGGAGTTCTCATGTGATTTTGCCTCTGAGGTGTCCAGTGTTTGGGTTTTTGTTCTGTTGTGGACCTCCACTTACATGGGTGTGTGTTGTGTATTTGCAGGTGATGTTTACTGACTCCATACACTGCATGGCACCTATGTTACTGCACAATTTGTTCTGGTGTGCACATTCTCCATTTGTCGGGCCAGTGGTTCCCCTTTCCCTTATGTGTGCCTCTTTGTCCTTCTGTAGTCCAGTCACAGGCTTTGGCCACAGTGGCTGCTGTTATATATTTGTAATTCTGGTGTGGGCAGGGTACATGTCGTTGCATCACACACGATGTCTTGGACTTCACACCTCTGAGTGCACTTATTTAGCAGGTTTCTCATCATTGCACCACCCATTTGCTGTGGTCCTTAGACGGTTTGTGTTGCTATATGTTTTTACATGTGGCCCTAGCTGTCATACCATCACAGACTGACATCTGTACAGGCCCAAATATGACAGTCAGACAAAGGCCCACACATGGGGACAGAGTGTTAATAATGTTCTGGCAAACATAGACAGTTGGGAGACCGGTTTGGTAATTGGTTGTTTGCTCTTATGGATATGACATCTGCTTCCCCACTGTCTGCCATTGTTGTTTTGACATAATCCTTTCTTGTTTTGCAAATAGTTGACAGGTTAATGCAATGTTAGTACAAGCAGAACAGATATACAAGGCATACTTGTGCTCCTTCTGTAACAACCTGTGTCATGCCAGGGGTATGGCTGTTGGCCAGTGACATGCTGTCAGTGCTGACACAGAAAGGTGGCAGCCTTTTATAAAATGGCAGCACACTGACCTTCAGGTACCTGCTGTCCTAAAAGGCACCATACCTCTCAACTTCTGAGAGCCAAACATCTGGACAAAGGCATCAGTAATTTGGGGACAGAGGCCTAAATATAGACACCGTTTGTAAGTATTGGCTTTACAAACCTAGAAAGGTGATTCAATAACAGGTTTTTCATTAGCATGAGTGTTTCTATAGGGTATAAAGTCTGACACTACAATCTGTCATTATTTTCTGACCTTAGTCTTACGTGATTTGCCAGTGAATTGCCAGACAACCACTATTTCATGATATACAGACCACAAATATGATGCAAACCTCTGGACATTCTGCAATAGGTCTGTACAGTTGAAAAGTATGGTAGGCACTGCGTAGATTACTCCAGGCTGTATACTGTCCATATGTGTGGCCCACTGTCCATGACCTGTCCAGCTTTCCTGCATTAACAGATATTGAAATCTGGACAGTATTTACAACTCCTACCTTAGTTGCAGCTGACATGCAGAATAGTTGGCACTGCAGTTCTTGGAACACGGCCCTGTCAACCACTGTACTGTGCCTAGGCCACTATGACACAACAGCCAGGAGTAAGTGCTGGCCACATCCTGAGAGTATTAACTGCACATATACATAGCTCATTGACCCCTGCATATTGTGGACATGCAACAAGTTATCATGTTGTTTTGGACAGCCCTGGCAATATGTGCTCTGTTGCTATTTCCCTACAAACATACATGCTACTGTACTTGTATGGGAATATGGGTGTGTGAGGCGGGGCACACCTGTCAACTGTACACATTTGCACAGACTGTGCTGATATTTGCTTTACATTTTGGTTACATTTAGCATAGAATTGTGCCCTGTCTTGGAGACTAGTGGTATATCACTACATACCACAGGTCAGATTGTGATTGCATACATTTGAGTTTCAGACTTCTTACCCTTCAGAGCCTTACTGCAACTGCAAGACCTGCTGTGCTATCACTGTGTAAGTCTGCAGTGGGGCATTTTATCATTTTCGCCATTTGTGGGCCTTTGCCAGGCATTTCTTTATGGTTTTATATGTCTGACTTGCTGAGTGAGGCTGAGTGGTGAGTATGGGTCCCACACACTGATATCCAAGCCAGTGACCTATGACCACCCAGTTAGTTGGCCCCACACATATACTGCAGTGGGATTTCTCATCTTGGGTACTACTGCTTAGTGTGGGGAAGCCAGTATTGGGCAAACATTTCCTGGTGTCCCACATAGCTGTCAGTTGTCTGCTGCTGTCCCAGCAGGACACCCCATTCCCTTGCATGCATGCAGCGATACCATAGATATGCTACTAGAAGATACTACTCCATTCATTTATTGTTAAGAAGACTGACTTACTTTATGCCTGCGGCAGTTGAGAGGATGGTGCTTGAGGGCTGCCTATGTTGAATGCACGCAGTACACTGTCTATACTTGGTAAGGTCCAGGTAGTGTGATGCAGGGGTGTAGCTAGGATTTTCAAATTTGTACTGACAGCTCTCAAACTGCTACCCCCCTCCCCAGCCAAGCTACGGCCATTCTCGTAATTCACGGTTCGCTCTTTTAGTGTCGATGAAGAGGCATTCGCTGTAATGCCTCTTCAATAATATAATATAAATTCACTCAAACTCGGTTCCTTGAATTGAAAATTAACCTGAAATGTCAGTTCTTTGAAAAATGCAGCATGGTAGTTGGGGTAGAGACTTTATGCTTTTGTTTTCTGTAACTAAGGTACAAGTTTTGAGCTTGAGTAAATTACTAACCACCTGCTACCACTAACTAGGATGTTTCATTCACACACACACCCCTACCTACCTCTTAGTGCAAGAAATATGGACAAAGCCTAAAATAAACAGGGACAGATATTAAATAATGTTCTCGTGAACTTAGAAAGTTGCTAGAATAACAGGATTTGTGCTAGTATGAATTTTTCCAAAGGACATGAAGTCTGAAGCTCAAATGTCTGTCATTATTTAGCAACTTCAGCCTTCAATGATTTTCTAGAAAATCACAAAATTTATGAGAAACGGACCAAAAATATGGGGCAAAAATCTGGACATTCTGCAAAATGTGGACAGTTGAGAGGTATACTACCTACCACACACACACACACACACACACACACACACAACCTCTCAACCTCTTACAGCAACAAACACATAAATAAAACTAAGGCAAAGGCCCAAAAATAAGGACATTTTTTTTTAATATTGCTCTTATAAACTTAGAAAGATAATAGAATAGTAGTAGGTCTTGCATCAGTACGAATTTTCTGAAAGGTATGAAATCTGAAACTGAAATGTCTGCATTATTTTCTAACTTCAGTCTTTAACAATTTGCCACTAATTTGCCAGAAAACTGCAATTTTATGAAAAACGGACCAAAAATGTGATGCAAAAATATAAAATTGCCAGACAATACAGCTGGGAACCTGTCAAAGGAGGGACACCATTTTAATATGAGCACAGTTAACTTAGAGCAGCTGACAAAATTAGAGAATCTACATGCATTTCTGAAATAAAAGTAATGTATAACTCTGATCATTACAGTTATTTATAAAAGTAAAGTAAACCCTCTATGTTTTCTTCCAAAATTGCTATTTTGTGGAGGGATCATTAGGGAAGAGCAACATTTTGAGCCAAAATCAGGGACAGTTGAGGTTTGGCTATGCCTAATTCTATAAAGCAATTTATTTGCATGTACCTCTCAACCTGTTAATGCAATAAATCTGGACAAGGCCAAATATATTGAGGGAACATATAAACAGTACTAAAATTGCTATTGTATAAACTGGGACAGTTGATAGAACAGGTCTTATTTTAGCATGCATTTTTCTGAAGGTTATAAAGTCTGAAACTAGTGTCATTTAGTGACTTAATTCCTAAATCATTTGCCAGAAAACCACAAACTGAGGAACAAACCAAAAATAAGAAGCAAAAATCTATTCATTCTTTGAAAATCTGGACAGTTGGGAGGTATAGTTCAGCTGGGGCTGTCTAAGTTTGCCGCCCTTCCCCCTCACAAAACCATGGTCGAATGGAGCCTCCCCCTGCAGCCATTCCAATGATCCATTACTTTGCTATTTCACTCCATTTACCATAAACACTAATGTGCATACTGATTTACTTCTATGATGATTTGAACTTCATTTGAAAGTTTTATTTTGCATTTTACAGCACAAACACTAAGACATCTGCTAAACAAACTTGGCATTAAAACTTCTCTGCCCTTGAAACTCACATTCATTGAAACATTAAAACCCACATTCAAAGAAAAATACATTTTACCCGTGGCAGATAAAAATTAATTCTGGGCTGCTTTTAAATCATAGGCCCCTTGCATATGAAACATACATGTGCTCTTTGATACACCTTCCTATTGCTTTGAACATTTTTCCAGTAAACAATGAAACAAAACTGCCCAATTCAGAACATTTCCATCATAAAAGTCTAGTCAAACTTCTACAGTCCACCATTATCAGTAAATAATATGCACAATCTCTGAAGTAGTAAAAAAAGTCATCTAAATAATTCCACGTTAAATAAATCTAACTAATGAAGAGGTTGTTGCTAGCAATCACCTTTATATTTCATGACTTCACCGAAAAATAGATGCCCCTGAGGAATAAATTGCCTAAATTACATTAATAATAAGCTAGTAATATTGCAATAGGAAATGGATGGCAAACTGATAACAGGCTCATAGTTAGTGTCTTAACTTTCAGTACAGCAGCATTCACCCCTTATGGGAGTAGAACCAACAACCTTCTGCATTAAAAGCAAGTACACAACATTTTGTGCTACTAGCAATGTGAGCCGACTTAGCATAATCAGCACTAAACTTCTCTTCCCCTGCAGCTCTCAGCTCCTTGCAAAATCTACACAATACTCAAATACATCTCAACTTCGCAGCACAAGAAGTCTGGAAAAAGCCAAATTTATTGGGGTGGGTCAAAAGGGCAAAAAACAGGAACACATTAAACATTGCTTGTATAATCTTGGAAAGCTGCTAGAATAAAATGCTGTGTTACCATCATACATTTTACTGCCAAGGTCACTGTGCAAAATAGTCAGAACAACATACCACTATGCCAAATCACCTGCTTTGTGAAAGAGAGGAAGACTGAAACTTAAATGGCTATCATTTAATGAATTCAGTTCTCACCATAGCTGTCAACCTCTTAGCACAAAACACCTGGACAAACCCAGTAATGAGGGAATACAGCCCTCAGACATATTCAGTGAATTCAGTTCTTGCTATAGCTGTCAACCTTAGCACAAAAAACCTGGACAAAGCCAATAACAGGGTATTACAGTCCCAAAATAAGGACAAATTTCAAATAGTCATAAACTTAAAAATTTGCTATAAAAGGTTGTGTTACTATATATTTATTGCTAGAATAAAAGTTGTTTTACTATGTCACAAACACAGGGATAAGATGCAGACTCCACACAGAAGGCACCCCAGCCAAGAATCAAACCAGAAAACCTATAGCCGTGAGGCAACAATACTGCCACTGCACCATCAAATATGTAAGGAAGTAAACATTCAGAAACCTGAAGTCTGAAATTTAAATGCCTGTCAATTTGTTAATCAGGACAGTCTGTCTTGGAACAAAAAAACAATTCTCAGCAGAGGCCCAGGAAAAAATAATGCAGACATGTCTTTGTAACATGGGAGGACACAAAAGCAAACCCACACAAACACAGGGAGAAGATACAGACCCCCCCCCACAAAGATGGCACCCCAGCCAAGAACCAAACCCAAGAACCTACAGCTGTGAGGCATCAATGCTACGTTGCTACCACTGCACCATCAAATTTCAAGCATTGCAATATTTAAACACCACAGATATGAGGAATAGATCAGATCAAATATGAGGCAAAAATCTGCAATTTTTTTACAAATGGTGGTGGGTAGGGAATTCAAGTCTTTAACACCTGCATACAAGGTACAGGGTTCAAGCCTGAGGTATTCCCTACCACACCACCATGAGTAATTACCAGTACATCCCATCTGGGGCATTTTCACACAGACACACAGACACACACACACACACACACACACACACACACACACACACACACACACACACACACACACACTCACACTCACACTCACACTCACACTCTCTTCATATTACTCACCAACCCTTGGTTGCAAGACCCAACGTCCTTGAAGTGAGACCAACATAACGTGTACATCCTCCTCGGTTGCAAGACCCTTCTACATAACGTCCTTGAAGTGAGACCAACATCCTCCCGCTCGACCAACATAACGCTTGAATCCTCCCGCTCGAAATGCATTTGAACTGGCAGCCGGAAATACATGCGCGGTGAGCTCCATTCCGATTGGCTGCCCTGATGAGCTGACGTCATTGTGCAGTAAAGCGCGAAAACACAAACAAGTGAAAATTTAAAAAGCTACCCCCCTTCTAAATAAATTGTACTGAATTCAGTACAGTGTGTATGCCTCCCGATGTCCCTGGTGTGATGTGTGTGGCATCCATTTTACTGTGTGTACAAGTCAGAGAGAGGTGTCAGTCCCTGGTACCTACAGTTTCAGTGTGTGTGCTATGCTTTGCCTCTTTGCCAAGGCCAGGGCATACTGGGCACACCTCCATCTGCCTACAGGAGATGGCTCAGAGGGTTCCTCCTCCGAGTCCCTCTGTGCCTGTGAGGACTTGGCAATGGGGGGGGGGGGTAGGTGGCCCTTCCCCCTGCTGTTCCTTCTGCAGCTGTTTCCTTAGGATCATATTGTGTAGCATGGCATATACTATGAACATGTGTGCAGATGTGGCTGGAGAGTACTGCAAGGATCCAGCAGATATGTCAAAGCAGTGGAACCGTGATTTGAACATCCCAAACACATGCTCTGTAATGATCCTGGTTTGGGTGTGTGCCTTATTATGGCATTTTTTGAGTGCGTGTGTGTGTGCATTTCTAATGGGTGTCATCATCCACAGCTCCGGTGCATAGTCAGCATCCTCCACCAGATGGCCATACACAATGTCTCCTCTGGAAAATCCCTGGTACAGTTGTGAGGGATGCCAGATGTGGGAGCCGTGATAGCTTCCAGGGCTGCAAGCACACACGTATTAATGATAATGCCTTGGGAATTGCACACGACCTGGCAGTTGGAGTGAAAGCTCTTGTGGTTTACATAGACCCTACCCTGTTCACTGGGTGGTGCTTTGATGTGGATGTGCATGCAGTCTATGGTGCCCAGTACCTCTGGGTAGTCTGCTACATGGTGGAAGAGGCCCATATTGCTGGTCCTCTCCTCACGGGTGCTGTGGAAGTAAATGTGCTAACTGGCATGTGGTAGCATGGCATCCAGGAACTGGTGGAGTACCCTGGATGTAGATGCCTGTGAGATCACAGGCGTTGGTGCTGCGGTAGCATTGTCACCTCATAGCAAGACGTTGTCCCATTCGATTGTCAGCTAGAGCGTCTTCTGTGTGGAGGCATACATGAATGGGGCATGCCTTCGTTGAATGTTGTGAGTCAGGGCTGGTAACCAGGTACGTAAAAATCCACTACCAATCATTAGCAGACCGGAGTTCTGCTGTGGCGACCCCAAACCAGGAAAAGCCGAAAGACACAAACAAACACAATAAGCTATAACAACTATGCTAGGAAGAGCTTTTAAAGAGACCATCCTTGCAGATACTGTCATGTGATCCTTGTGATGGAGATCAGGGGAAACAGATCACAAATCTGTACCTCTGATACCCAATTATACATGGATAAAGGTGAACGGCCTTAAAAACTTATGAAAAATTTGCACTGCTACCCTGTTTTCTAATCAACACCTATCCCAACAAATAAGCTATACACTGTCAACAAGAGAACAGGGTTAAAATCATTGTCTTCACTAGACATCCCCTGCCTCAATATGTGGCCAGTGCTTCTAAGTGCCAACTTACTAACAGTAACTGAGACTAAAGCCAAACATTTTTCATAAATATACAAACTCCTAATATTTGTAACAAGCAGCTGCTGATAGTTTTCCAATGACAGTACCTTTTAGCTGCATTCATGATACAGCACCAACTGACACAGACATGTCAATTAATAATCATGTTTTTAATGAACCAACATTGTTTCCTTGCACGTCTCTATTTAAAAGTCAATAATGATCATCATACTATAGGTGTGAGGACAACTTCTAATTGAAAAATAAAGCAATAGCCTCAGTCTTTGTCAAATGAGTGAATGAAAATTCTTTAAGATAAAAAACAGACTTCACATACAAAACAGTATTGTAGTTGTACTAAAAGAAAAGCAAAAGTTTTCATCTCAACAGACTGTTGACTGAAAATCTAACTCCACCCATGGTTGTCAGTGTGATTTTTTGTTAATAATGACTGGTACCTCAATCTTTCAGATGTAACTAAGCTCTATTTCTATAACCAAAGCATGTCAATATAGATTCCTTGTCAGGGATTTCCAGAGACTAAATAGCCTCAGACAAACAAAAAGAAAAAGCAGCGTCTCTAGTGCTGTGCTCCATCAGTTTTTGCCAGATTTTAAAACAACAGAAATAGTCACAGACAGCAAGAAAGAACAAGAACAGCAGTGGCTATAATGCTGTGTATCCTCAGAGGTTCTAGATATTTCAGAAACAAACAATCTGTTTTTCCTTTTCTATTGAAACAAACAAAATGGTCGGACAGTTCCTCTACCCAATGTTGCAATGCTACCTCTCAAGGAAGTAATGAGTAAACAAACAATAACAATGACATATTATTAAAATAAAATGGTTCTACAGTCTACATATTCAATGAAATACAAAACTGAAGTTCAAATCAAATGCAATACATTAGGCTGACATTTATTCTCCTTTTAAACAACTACATTTTCTTCTGATACACACAAAAATGTTTTCTTTGGCAGGAAGTATTTTAATTACTGAATCACCTAGTTCTCTGTTGTACAGAAACTGTATATTTTTAATATTAAAGTAACTGCTTTTTTGTCATTTTTAGCTGGTATCTTTTGGCCTTAGTAGATGCATATGCCTTTTACTTGGTTGTAGGATTCATGTACTTACATGGTGCTCTATCATGTGGGTACCCAGTGGCTTAGCAGTGGATATGTCTTGAATTGCTTGTAAGAGTGCTTAGATTTCCTGAATCTGGTTAGGAGATAATTGTTGTGAGAAGTTGATGCCAACCACTGAAATATCAAACTAAGCTTCTCCCAGAAGATCTATTACAATATTGATCCCTGCTTACTCCTATAATGCACTACCAGTACTAATTACCAAAGTCTTTCTAACAAGGAAAGACATAATATTGAGCTAATATTATAATGTTTGGGTTTTGCTCTTGCCTGACAATGCCACCACATAATTAACATTGCTTACCTTCTTAAAAACAGTATATTGTTCTTCACACGCGGCTTGAAACCTATCTTGCTAAATAGAGAAAGCACCATCACTTTTTAAGTTACAATCTGTTCTTGCTCTTTTTCTGTCCAGTCAAACCAAGTCTATTGCTGCTGTTGTTTTTGACATAGATGCTGCAGTGCTAGTTCCATGCAATCCCCAGGTTATACCTGAATTTCAGCAATAATCCAGAGCAAGCTGTTAGGGGGAACCACCTTCATCCTCCCAGTCATCGGGAATTAAGTCTAGAGAGCCCCTCACTCTTTAACCATAAAGTAACACAAATAGAAAAAAAATTGTGGGTTCTTTGGGAACACACATGCATGCAGAGATGAGCTAGGACAGGTATTTTCTCACTGCCACTTAAACTGCACTGCTCTATTCCACAACACATTTACAATGTGGTCATTAGGTCCGATGTAAAGTTATGGCTTCTATTAATTTGTTCTTCCTGCGGAAACTTACCCTGCTGAAGATTTTTAACAGAGCACTAACCACTTTCTTCTGCCACAACAGAAAACAAAACCAATGCCTCTGGGCAACTAATAACATAATCTCCAGCCACTAAGATGCACCTCTTACCTGTGGTTCTAACAAGCTTCACAATACCCATGGTTACCCTCTGAAATGGTTCCTAAATGACAGGGAAAGGCAGCAAAGTAGCCTCAGTTTTATCCCCTGCCTTCCCACCATTTTGGCACTGCTTACAAGTATTACAGTCTCTTCTCACAACTTTTGCAATACGCAGTGAAAATTAAAATTAGAATAAGCCTCCTCTTTGTAGGCTTTATAACTAGATGGCCTGAAAAGTGAAGACATCAATGGTAGTCCCCCCTTTTTAATTTCTCCAAATCTTTTGGGTTTCTAATACCATGATGGGAATGGACCCCATTCCTAAGTCAAAGTGCAATTAAAGTTCATGAAATTAGTAGTGTTTCACTCTTTGATGTCAGCCAAAAGTGTTCTGCATAGCACCCGCAATGTGCCCAGTAATGACCCCTTCTGCAATTCGTACAGAGTTACATGTATTTGTAACATATCTAAATATGACTGTAGACTCTCTTTTATAAGACCCATTGCTCCTACTACTATTGGAACTGTCTGGGTATCTGTATTCCATATTGCTCTCATTTCTGCTTGCAATTCCTGATATTTTATTACTTTGTGTCTGTCTGTATGCAGGACACTGTAGTCACTGGGTGTGGTGATTTCAATAATCAATGCTACTTTTGTTTTCTTTTCTTGGACCACTATATCCGGCTTTCTAGCATCTATCTTTTGAACTGCTGGCAATGGATGATCCTGTGTGATGCAGACTTCATTTTCTGTGATGCTTTGTGGCTCGTTTCCAGTGTTTTTCAGCCACTTCAGTACCATAATGTTTGCAAAATCCCCAGTGCAACAGTCTCGCCTCATTATTATGCCTTTCAGTATACAGTCCTTCTGCCATAAGTATGTCGCAACCAGCAACAAGGTCTGCAACTGTTTCCAATTCTGTTTTACAAAATCTACATTTATCTGTTTCTCCCAAATGTTCAATGGACTTTGTAAACCAACATGTACGCAGCCCACTATCTTGTGCTGCCAATACTAAACTTTCATCTCTTGGTTTGAATTAACCTTTCCTTAACCATTCCAGTGTTCATTTCTGATCAACATGATGTTCTTCCAGAAGTTTCCTATACTTGCAACTATATTTATGTATTTTCCACATTTCTTGCCTACTCATCTGGTGCTTCACCTTGTATACTTTCTTTTATTTTTTGGCACATTCCGTTGCTGCCTGGTTTTTATCCACTTGTGGTTTAATTTCGATTCCTGCTTGATTCCTCTGTTGCTAGCCTAAGCAGGGAAATCATCTTAGATTTATTCTCCTCCTGTTTCAAAACTTTCACTACATTTGTGTCTTGTGAGGTCAGCAGATATGTGTGGAGTCCCATGATTGCAGAGCTGTACATGTAATCAATTTCAAGGAGGACCATCCCTCTCTTGGAATGGGGAATATGTAATCTTGGTATACACTGATTTTTATAAATCATTTGGGGAGCATGGAGCATCCTCCATGTTTTCCTGTCTAATCTATCCAACACATTTTGGGGCCAATCAATCACTCCAAAGCTGTAAGTTAGGACAGGAAGAGCAAACTGTTTTATAGCTTGGTAGTCCCCTTGGAGTTTGAACTGCTGTATTGCCAAATAAATGTCATTCTCTATAAAACAGCCCTCTGTTTCAGTATACAGACTCTGCCTTGAGGGCCTACATTGAGAGTCTGAAGACTCCTTGGCTATATCCCACAGGTTTTGTAAGGTGGAATATGAGGGCTGTGCCTGCCACCATCTTCCTCTTAATGATATTTCCTAGTTCCTTTTCTGTAAGAAGTCTAGCATTTTTTGACAACTGTGACTCTAGCTTAGGCTTACTGTTAAATATCCCTTCCCCAGAAGAAGCCCAGTACAGTTTGAGGCCTTTGGCTCAAATTCAGGCTTACTGCTATAAACCGGCTCATCTTCTGAACTATTTACATTGCCAACTTCCATTGGAGGTGCTGGGACTGATTGTGTCTTTCCTAGTATGCTGTTCCTACTTGCTTGTCTCCATGACTGGCTATAAACAACTACTTATACAGAAGGTAATGTATAATCAGAGTAATCTCCTATCAGGATATCACCTGGGGTATCATCAAAAACTGACACCTGCACATCTCCTTGCTCCTCTTCATAGCCCAGATGAACCCTGGCCAATGACACCTGAAGAGGTGACCCCCAAACCTCTCATTGGATTTGTCTGCCCAGACAATTAATGCTCCTGTCTAACAACTTTGCCTTTAATAATAGCTATGTCTGAGGTGATATCCCTAGTAGCAATAGTTTCTTTACCCTCTTCCTGGAGGGGGAACTAGCCTTAGTGAAAAACTGCAGCAACTACATTTCATGGCAACCACATGCCATAAAACTACCTCTGTCATTTCCTTCATGTGGCTAGTCCATAAATGTCCCACTTAATTTCATCAAAAACATATAACCCTATAACTTTGCCATTACTAGAACTGAAGGTTTCCATTGTCATGTGGTACTTGATGTTAGGTGTGATCAATTAGATTGCTCCTCATGGGTTGCCTTGTACCCATGAACAACACCGTGTACCGCTCTTGTGCAACTGCAACTGCTATCTGTAGGTCACTCGTTTTGCCCTTCTCATCAGCTGCAGAGCTTCCCCGTCTGTCAGCTGGATTATTGTATTACTCTGGTAGAATACTAATTACTTGTCCATTAATCCTTAGGTATTCAAGCATTTCAAACAAGGTAACTTGACATACTTTGACCCTCTTATAATTATAAGCAATTATTTGTTCAGTAAAATTACTGTTACTGCTTTCTGACTTTTTGTATTCTCTAAATTTCCTTCTGTACATTTCAGATGTTAGCTTAAACCATTGAAAAAAATGTACAAAACAGAGATTGCTGGAGTCAACTCGATCAGCATCTGACATTTTAGTAATGAGTATGCATATATCTACCTTGAGCTGTGGTGTTAGAAACTCACTTAATGTTCTTCATCAATTCAATTGCACACCCATTCAAATTCCAGAACAAAAGTATCAAAGTCAGCCTTTCTTTATATTGAAGAAATAACTTCGTACTTTCCTTGACAACTAGAACTGAATTGGTATCTAGGACAGTGTACTTGTTGAAGCCTCAAGAGATCCCTCTCATGCTGCTGCTAATTTTCTCTTCATTCAGATGTCCCAGCTCTCTTTCATCATCCTCCTTCTCACACTTTTGTGCCATGGTCAGTTCATGCCAACACCTCCACTCTTCCTATTCAGCTTTAAGCTGTTTTGTTCTCTCTTCTGCTTCCAGACATCTCATCTCCATCTCAGCTCTAGTTTGTTTAATTTTACATACATTTTAAGATGATCTCAGAACAAAGTAGGTGGTCCATTAACTGCCTGGAAATGTGTGCCTCTGTTCTGAGCTGTAAGCAAGACCTGTCAAAACCAAAATAAAAAGTATGACTGTCAGCTTCAGAACAGGACTGTAATCATTGACTCATCATTTTTTGCCTACCTTAATATGAGTCCAGCATCCCCTAGTGCCAGCTTGCCAACAGTAATGATGAAATAACAAAACTCTTTTTTATGCATGCACATCCTCACGGTATGTACCAGAAGGGACCAGTGCTACATATCCAGTTACAGCACCAGTTGTTTGTATTCATGTTTTGCAGTCACCAGTCAAGACTGTTATTCTGATACCAAGAGCTCAGTTATTGATCACTCTTTTAATGAGTCAGACAACATTGCATTATAATAGTTGACAGTCAGACAGTCACTTTCTGCTTTAAAATGTATACCAATAGTTACACCAATGCTGTGAGTATACTCTTCCTTAGAAAAATAACATACCACTCACAGTCTGGGTCAAATGAACAAATGAAAACTTTTTACTTTTAAAATATCTGATGTCACATTCAAAACTATCCCACACTTTCAAATGGAAAGGAAGTATTAGGTGTCATATTCACAGACTTTTGACAGAAAAAACTCTTAACAGCATTTGCAGATGCTATTTCTAATTACTGATGCTTTCATACTGAAACTGCAGGAGGTAAAGTGCAATGACTCTATAATCAAGCTTCATACTGTGCCTTCCTTTGCCATTTAGAATTGCCAAAGTTTAATAACAGTCCCAGACAAACAGAAAGCAAAGGAGAACAACTCCTATCAAGTACATGCCTTAGCTTTTAAACAGATTTTCAAATTCACTAGTCCATCCGTCCATCCATCCACCCATCCACCCATCCACCCACCCACCCACCCATCCACCCATCCGTCCATCCATCCATCCATCCATCCATCCATCCATCCATCCATCCATCCATCCATCCATCCATCCATCCATCCATCCAACCAATCCATCCATCCATCCATCCATCCATCCATCCATCCAATCCATCCATCCATCCATCCATCCATCCATCCATCCATCCATCCATCCATCCTTCAACCCACGCCCCCTTTTTACCCATTTTTGCACATACTAAATAATAATCTCAGACAAGTGTGATGACCCTCCATCTCTGGGCCAGTAATCAAGGAGCCTCACTCCTCACCACTGGCTGCTGTGAGGAGTGTTCACTGGGAGGATAACAGGTACACACCCAGTATTTCCAAATGCAGCTCTCTGTGTCAAGTACAATCAAGCACAATGTCCCTTAAGCGCAAGCAGGGAACGCAGTCAGTCTGGGGCTGGTTCCTCTCTCTTTCTCCAAATCCCTAATAAGACTCCCCACTTGCACAACTATAGAGTTAAGTCCTTACCCAGGGTTCCAAGCCAAATCTGACTAGTCCTCCAACACTCTCTGTGTTCAACTAGTGGTTTGTGTCCTTGCCCAAATAGCTGACACATGCACTCTTTGAGATTTGATTTGCACACACACACACACACACACACACACACACACACACACACACACACACACACACACACACACACACACACACACACACCTGGGGAATGTTTACTAGCTATGCCACCTCTTGCCTAGACTATATGGTAGTTATCACTGCCACCAGAACCCCTTGCCAGCTACATTAAGGCCCTTAACAAAGGGAGTCCAATTTTACTGAGTAATATTAATACTAATACAAATGGCAGTTTTGATCAAGAGCAAGGCTGTCAGAAGTGGCCCACACAGCGTCACCAAATAAATATGCAAATACTCTCAAAACTTAAATATCTCTATAAAGATCAGCCACAATGAAAAGTTTAAATATACTTAATAATAAATAATAGAAAAACAAAACAATTCTAAATGTGTGTTCACAGTAACATCAGATTTCAAAATCATAGGAAATATTTAAAATAACATTGAAGGACAGACTAAAAGAAATAAAGAAAAACAATATCTAAACTAAGCTTCATTTTATTCCTGACTGAATCTAAGAGAATCACACTTAATAGAGCAAGGCAGATGATGTGTTGAATGGTCATTCTTGTTGTCAGGCCCAAGATGGAATACCGAATGCTCGGTCTTACCAAGAGACTTCTCAAAATAATATCTGAAATATTACCTCTGGGATACCTTGCAGAATGACATCACTTCTGGTCATCTGACTTCTAGTTCCCATGCAAACCCCCATTGCTGGAAGCTGACAGAATTTAGCACCTACTTCTAAAAATACACACACAAGGGCTTTTGCTCAGATCTGTCTCAGGTGCTGGAAGTCATAAAACAATTGCATACCTCCACACTTACAAAGTAGTAATTAGTTTACTGCAAAGACAATACAGAAAGCTTCCTAGTAAAGAATTTGTGTCTCTGGCTGCATTGAAACCTGTAACGTAGCATTTTTATTGTCTATCCCATAAGGTGATTTAATTTCAGATATATTTTAAAGTTTGCTGGCCTGAGGTTAACCTTCTGTCTTCCAGTTTCCTCTATTAAAACATATACATTTAAACAGTTACAATAGTGCATGTACATTTATGTTTTCTTCAGCAGGGCACACTGTGGATACATTTTAAACACAAGCACTTTACAAATACCTTTTCAATACAGATGTCTGTATGAATCAGTTTGATATACATGGCATACACTTCTAATACATTTGTACCACCAGCATCTTGCATAAATCAGTTTGATATTCACAAATGACATATAATTATTTACAAAATTCCAGCTAGTTGTGCTGGCAGTACCTCCAGTTGTCACTCCCCCCACCTTCGAAGACTCAGTCTAGTTTTAGGAATGCTATGCACCTGTAGAAAAGGAATGTCTAGCCATAGTATGGGCACTCCTTAAGAAAAATTGCTTGAGAGGAATCAGCCTATCTGGGAATACATTACCCCATGCCCTGTCTTGAGATCCCATCTGCCTTTGCATTGCTGACCCCACTACAGTGTTGCACTGTCATATCATATGCCTGCAATGCTAGGCTCCACCTTACTAACTTGGCATTTTGCTGGCTGGCTCAATGTAGCTATGTTAAGGGATTGTGGTCTGTAACTACAGTGAATTTCCTTCCATACAGATAAGACTGAAGTTTCTGCAGTGCCCATACTATGGCTAGACATTCCTTTTCTACAGGTGCATAGCATTCCTCACTGGGTAGAGCCTATGGCTTAGATTTACCACTGGGTGCTCTTCTCCCTATGAGAAAATCTGGCTGAGTACAGCCCCCACCCATGGTTTAAAGCATCCACCTGGATGAGAATTTCTTTGCTGTAATCAGGACTGGCTAACACAGTGGATCCTACCAAAGCTCCTTTAAGCTTCTGGAATGCCTGCTCATATGCTAGGGTACACTACCTTATCTGTCCTAGTTTTCCTTGTCAGGTCCATGAGGGGAGCAGTTATAGTGCTATAATTAGGGACAAACTTTCTAGAGTTTCCTCTGTCCTTAAGCATGCCCTCACCTACTTTTTGGTAACAGGGACAGGCCATGCCTGAATGGATTCTCCTTTGGCAGGTTTTGGCCAGATCATATCGCTCCCCACTCTATGCCCCAGTTAGAAGGCCTCTGCCATACCCACCTTGCACTTACCGGGCTTAATGGTCAACCCTGTCCTTTGCAGTCTGCTCAGCACCTCCCTGACATGCTGAAGGTGATCTTGCCAGGAATGGCTGTAGATGGCAATATCATCCAGGTAAGCAAAGGCAAAATCTCTTACCCCTGATATGATACAATCTACCAGGTTCTGGACAATATAAAATTTGTTTTTTAACAAGTGGATTACCGGCTTGTTTCTTTGGTACGAAAGTACAATTTTACAACAGGTACAAAAGTACTACTGAGTTTCTGGACACCTTGGCGGCCTGTCTGTGTTTTTGCAACAGGTTCTGGAAAGTCACTGGGGCATTTTTCATCCCAAAGGGCAGCTTCATGAACTCACACAGGCTGAAAGGAGTCACAAAGGCTGACCTCTTTCTATTGTTGGGAGTCAAGGGCAACTGCCAGTAGCTCTTGGTAAAATAAATAGTGGGCAGATACTTAACCCCACCCAGCTGCTCTAGGGCTTCAACTGTCATAGGTATGGGGTAAGCATCTAACTCTGTGTGACTATTTAGTTTTCTGTAATCCACACAGAACCTGGTGCTGCCATCCTTCTTTGGTACCTGCACCACTGGGGAAGCCCAAGGACTGCTGGACTCCTGCCTTACCCCCAGTTCCAGCATTTCATACATCTCCTCCCTCAGAGTCTGTTTGACTCTCTCAGGCTCCCTATAAGGGGCCTGACTAATAAGTCTTTGGGGTCCTGTATTCACATGGTGCCACTTCAGGTGGGTATACCCTGGTTTTCCAGTCAACATGGCCCCAAACTCCTGTAATATGGCTCAGATTCCAAGAACCTGGGTAATGGATAACTGCTGGGAAATTGCTACCCCTTCCACTGAGGTGTCTTTCCAAGCCTCACTGAGGAGATCAGTCACCAGATCCCCCTTCAGACTCCTCCTGCCATCCAATGCAAAGGGCTTCTCTATCATGTTAAGGTTTCATCATGTTAACATAGTACAGTTTGTGTCCCTGCCTCCTGCCTAGTAGTTCTACCATGTAGTTTACATCACTGACCTTCCTTACTACTTTGAAGGATCCCTCCCAAGCTGCTTGCAGCTTATTGTGTCTGACAGGAATGATAGCCATAACCTGCTGCCCCACAGCATACTCTCTAGTTTTAGTATTCCTGCCATACCAGACTTTTTTCTGTTGTTAGGCTTCTGCCACGTTCTACTGGACCAATCCCATGAGTACCCTGAGCCTAGTCCTCAGGTTTAGGACATATGCCACAACAGAATCTTGTGGGATTCACACTCCCACACCCACTCATCGCTAATCAGATCTAGAGTTCCCCTCACCCTATGCCCATACAGCAACTCAAAAAAGGTAAGAACCTTGTGGATTCCTGGGACACCTCTCTGTAAGCAAACAACAGATGGGGCAAATATTTGTCCCACTGTCTCTTAAATTGGTCTGCAAATACCCATAACATGTTCTCTGGTGTAATGTTTAACCTTTCCACAGGACCATTAGTCTGACAGTGGTAAGGAGTGATCTTTAGGTGCTTCACCCCACAGTCAAGCCAGCAGGTCTGACATGAAATTGTCACCTTACTCAGTCAGTATTTCTCTTGAGAAACCTACCCTGCTGAAATCTCTAGCAAAGCATTTGCCACCTTCTCTGCCTCAATGGTGGACAGAGCCACCCCCTCAGGGTATCTAGTAGCATAATCTACTACCACTAGGATATATTTCTTCCCTGTGGAACTTGGGGTACTCAGCGGCTCCAAAATATTCATAGCTACCCTCTGAAATGGCTCCTCTGTCACAGGCAAAGGCATCAAAGGAGCTTTAACCTTGTCTACTGCCTTGCCAACATTTTGGCACTGCTCACAGGTCCTGCAGTCCCCTGTTACATCCCTGGAAATCCCAGGCCAATAAAAGTTCTGCATAATACATCTCTTGGTACACTTTATGCCCATAGGACCTGCAAAGGGAATCTCATAGGCTAAGGCTAGAAGTGCCAAATGGTAGGCTCTGGGCACTACCAACTGCTGCATTCTCTCACAATCTAGCCCTCCCTAAGGGGTCAATTCTCTATACAGTAACCCTATGTTCCAGTATATGGAATCCCCTTTTCCTTGAGAATCAAGCACCATCCTAGCTACTTCCCGCAAGCCTTGTAATGTAGGGTCTGAGAGATGAACCTGTCTTAACTTTCTCTTTGTAATGCTTCCTGTCTCCCCTTCCACGGGAAGTCTGGTATCCTCTGATAGCAGGACCTCACTATTAGCCTGGGTAGTACTACTCACCTCTGTTATTGCAGTCACACTGTCCAAGGGAACATCAGTACCCACCAGCAGCTGTGGCTCACCTTCAGTCTCACTGCTATAGGGTAGCTCTCTCCCTGAAGTACCCACCTCAGAAGCCCTGGATTCAAGTGTGCAGTCTGTCTGAGTCCCCCACAGGCTACCAGACCCATATGCCTCTCTCCAAGACTGACTGTGTGTAACTGCATGCACACAAGGTACTGCATTTTCAAAATCATTCCCTATCAGGACATCTGCAGGGATATCTTCAAACACACCTAATTGCTTGCTTCCTTTTCCACCCTCCCAGTAAAGGTGAACCCTATGCAAAGGTATTTGCCCAAGCAAGTAGTGCTCTTCTTTAAGCATTGCAGGAATCACAATGGTTAGGTCAGAGACTGTGCCTCTCTTAGCAGTGGCCTGTTTCCCATCTAGTAATATAGGATATTACCTCCTGTGGTAGTTTGGTACTCTTGTTGTCTTCAGACAACTTACCACTGCCATTCTGTTATTCCCACTTGCTGGCTCCCCCGCCTTCCCTCCTTGGACATGGATATGCTACATGGCCCCACTGGTTACATTTAAAATATTTAACTCTTGATCCTGGCCATCTACCTGAACTAGTGGCTTCCCCTGTTACTGTGTTACTGGTGTACACTGTTAGGGTGGTTAAGGCTGCTCACCATGGGTTCCCTTATACCCATTTGCAGCACTGGTATACCTTTCCTGTGCAGTGATGCCCTGCTTGCTGCATATAGGTCTCCTTTTCCCCCAACTCATCTGTCGAGTTACATTCCCTGTCTGTGAACCAGATTCTCATGTCCTCCTTCACGAAAAGATCTGCTAGCCTTTCAAAAGTGGTGGCCTGGCACCCACTCACTAACCTATAAAAATAAGTGCTTAGTTCAGCAATATAATCACATGCACTTTCATCTGCCATGCTTCTATGCTCACAAAACTTTTTTCTATAAACTTCAGGTGTTAACTTAAAGCATTCCAATAAACAGATTTTAACTGTATTATAATTTAATCAATCGGTATCAGACAATTTAGAAACAATACTTACAGCTTTACCGTGGAGTACGGGGGTGAGTAACTGTACCCAGTGCACTCGATCAACATTATACAATTAGCATATTCCTTCAAACATATGAATACAATTATCAGAATTATTAATTTCTTGGTACTGAGGAAGACGTTTGCTCACCTTTATTTCTTCTGGGGTATGTTTACTCCCTTCCCCATTACCTCCATGACCCTAGTGAAGAGTCAGCATTTCCTTTTCATGTTGCCTCTGAGTCTCATTTTCTTTGGCTTCCAGAGGTCTCAGTCTCTCTGCTGATTCTAATTCCTATTTTTTCTCATTTTCTTCAGCCTCCAAATGCCACAGTCTTTCTGCTGATTCTAGTTTCAGTTATATGGCCTCCAGTTCAAGTGTCTTTAACTCCACAAGGATTTTTATTGTCCTCTGAAGAAAAGGTGAACTGTCCATTTTCTGAGAGATGTACATACCCAAGGCCAGTCCGGCTGTCTTCTTGGTTGCTGGTCTGTGTTTCAGCTGTGATTAAGGCTGCAATAATTTCCCCTTTAGTCAGGTTGGCATTTACTAATCCACTGGCTTAGCACGTCTTAGCCAACTGGATCTTTGTCATCTTGGCATAATCCTCCACTGACATCCTTGCCTGCTCCCCATGGCTAACTAAGCTAACAAAAAATAAATAAAACTATTGTGACATGAAACTCTGAATATCTATCATGTGGATGCTTGAGAGTACAAACACCTTCTTTAGTGATCACTGCTTACAGACTACAGGAGATCAATATCCACACCACTGTTCACCAATATGTGATGTGATGATCCCACCACTGCTAACCAATATGTGATGACTCACTACCTCTGGGCCAATAATCAAGTTGCCTCAGCCCTCACCACTGGATCCTGTGTGGAATGTTCACTGGGAGGATAACAGGTACACACCCAGTATTTCCAGATACAGCTCTCTGCATCAAATACAGTCAACCACCATTTCCCTTAAGCGCACACAGGGAACACAGTCAGTCTGGAGCTGGTTTTTCTCTCTTTTTCCAGATCCCTAATAAGACTCCCCACTGGCACATCTATAGAGTTGAGTCCTTAGTCAGAGTTCCATGCCAAGTCCTCCAACACTCTCCCTATCCAACCAGTGGTCTGTGATCCTGCCCAATTTGCTCACACACACACACACACACACACACACACACACACACACACACACACACACACACACACACCTGGGAAAGGTTTACTTAAAACCTGTGTAAAGGCACAGGTTTACTAGCTATGTCCTCTCTTGCCCAGATTATACGGTAGTCATCACTGCCACCAGAACCCTTCACCAGTTACTTTAAGGCCCTTAACAAAGGGTGTCCAATTTTACGGAGTAATAGTAATACTAATACAAATGGTAGTTTGACCAAGAACAAGGCTATTAGGAATGGCTCACACAGTGTCACCAAATAAATATGCAAATACTCACAAAACTTAAATATCTCCTACAAAGTTCAGCCTCAATGAAAGGTTTAAATATATTTAATAATAAATAATAAAAGAACAAGATAATACTAAATATCTATTCATAGTGACATCAGAGTTCGAAATCACAGGAAATTTTTAAAATAACATTAGACACAAACAAATAAAGAAAAACAATATCTAAACTAAACTTCACTATATTCCCATTTGAATCTAAGAGAATCACTATTCCCTACATGCTTAATAGAGCAAGGTAGGTGATGTGGTGAATGGTCCTTCTTGTTGTCATGCCCAAGACAGAATACAGAATGCTCAGTCTCACTAAGAGACTTCTCAAAATAAGGAAAACATTACCTCTGGGATAGCTTGCAGAATGGGATCACTTCTGGTCATCTGCCTTCTAGTTCCCATGCAAACCCCCATTGCTAGAAACTGGCAGAATTTAGCACCTACCTATAAATATGCACACTCAAGGGCTTTTGCTCAGATCTGTGTCAGGTGTTGGAAGTCATAAAACAATTGCATACATCCACACTTGCATAGTAATTAATTCACCCTAAAGACAATACAGAAAGCTTTCTAGTGCAAACTTTGTGTCTCTGGCTGTATTGAAACCTTTGAGATAGCATCTTTATGGCCTAGCCCATAATGTGATTTCATTTGAAATAATTTAAGGTTTGCTGGCCTGAGTTTAATCTTCTGTCTTTCAGTTTTCTCTGTTAAAGCATATACATTTAAACAGTTACAATAGTGCATGTACATTTCTGTTCTCTTCAGTACGACACATTGTGGATGCATTTCAAGCATAAACACTTAAATACCTTTTCAATGCAAATGTCTGTACAAATTATTTATTTATTGATTGCATTTGTTAACTGGGAAAGTCCACTGGGCCTAGAAAGAGCCTATTTTCAATGGAGGCCCGGGGAGAAATGCTCCACTATAATTACATACAAAGAAATTTAATGGACAGAACAAAGTATGAGAAGTTTGGTATACACAGAACATACACTTCTGATACATTTGTAACACCAGCATCTTGTATAAATCAGTTTGATATTTACAAATGACATATAATTATTTACAAAATTCCAGCTAGTTGTGCTGGCAATACCTCCTATCATCATAACAAGTATGAAATAAGAACAGCAGTGGCTCTGAAACACTACAACAGTGAGAGGTTTGAAATATTTTAAAAGCAAGTAAAATCTATTTAAAACTGTTCAACTTCTTCTGTTCCATGATGCTTCTGAAGGAATCAGGGGGGAAAGTAACCATAGACATTTTCATATTATTAAAACAAAACAGTTCTCAATAATACACTTCTAAAATGCACTTTAATGTTTTTAAACCAACAAAACACATATTGTCTGATAATCTTTTTGGGATTCTAAAAGGCAAGCTGGTGCATGCTCTAATCCTTGAATAGCATAAACTAGCTAACCCATTTTGGAGAACGAACATTAGCCTTTCATTACTTTGTCAGACACATACATTGTAAAGTTGTAGTTTGGTAACCCATTATCTTCCATAAACAGAACAGGTTTCAAATCAAGTAAAATACAGGGCTATATTTGGGACACTTTAACACACCATGCTAAGTGAATTTGCATTATGAGTGTCCATAAGCAAGGTCTATGCAGTTCAAAAAAAAAACAGCTACATGATTTGGCTAGGTCTTTTGTGCCATGTGGCAATTACTATATTATAAAGAATGATACTGAGGCAGAACAAGATGGCAGAGCAATTCAGAGACTTTTAAATGGCACTCTATGGAGCTCTACCTGCTTTATATTTCAATTTGGCCATATGCCCATTTTGAAATGGAGTAGACTGTGAAATTATGTTAGGGACTGGTTCAACTATAGAAAATGGTTACTTGCAGGAGATTGTTGTAGCAGTTTCTAAACCTGATAGTGCTAATTCTTGCCACCAGAGGATCAGGATCAATTGACTGTACTTAATACTTCATGCCCACCATGACACAGACATAGTGGACAGATATTTATGGGCATGGACACCATACAACAAATTGTGGAAATGTAACATCCTTTTGTCTACAGCCTCAGAGTAGTGGAGCACCTATCCCAGTGGATATAAGGTATGTGTGGCTTGCATGAAGCATAATATTAGCTAAAGGACACTATGTGAGTATCTCATTGCATCTGACTTGAAAATACTCCATCAATTTCTCAACACCATGCACCAGCATATGGGGAAACATATGTGGTTTCCATGTACTACAGATGAGAAAAGAGCACCATGCAGGAATTTTATTACATAATCCTTTTCACTGAGATACTGGAGACCATAGACTGTACCCACATTGAAATAAAGACCTCGTCTCTAGAACTGGGAAAGAGATATGTGAAACTCAAAGGATATTACTCGATCAGCTGCAAGGTGACAACCACATTGCCACTGTGGTTAGAAATTCCTACTATATGAGACATCTCATTGCTAAGGGTTTTGCATCCAGGAAGAAAGAGGTCATAGTCTCCCTATACTCTTCCCTCATTAGGCCAATCATCGAGTACAATGACCCATTTGGCATGTACTTCACTAGACACCTGCAACACCTGGAGAGGCTGCAAAAGCACTTCACAAAGAGGATCTTAGTCCTTAAATACTTGTCCAATATGGACAGACTAAAAAAACTCCAGCTATTCTCTGTCTCATAACATCTACTTAGAGGCGATCTATGCTTGACTTACAAAGCCATATCTGACCCTTCTCTGTTAGAAAAGCTACATCTAAAAAAATCCCAATCCCTCCACACCACACTCTCCAGAGACCTCAACCTCATTACCACAATCAACAGAACAAGCTGGAGGACAGGTTAATAGCCCACAGACTGCCCATGCTATGGAACAGACTTCCCATACATGTCAAACAGAGCACCTCACTGGCCTTCTTCAAGAGAAATCTTGATGAGTGGATGGGAAATAGAAAATTCCCCGATCTATTCGACAGAGGCACTGGGAACTAGGGTCGGGAGGCATGATGCCAGGGTAATCCTATGGGCTAGGCTTGTGAAGGCTCCAGGGCCATTAGCCTAGTATACACCTATGAACTTATAATGCAGAGTGTAAGGTATTGTCTACAATTAATATGCAGGCCACTCTGACAGTTTTCTTGACTCCCACATGTGACCTGTATTAATGGTTTGTAAGGCATGATTTCCCACAGGAGCACTTGTTGGTAATGCCAAATTTGCCCTGGAACTCTGGTTTATGACACTCATCAGAAAGCAACGCAATGAAAAAATCCAGGGTTATGACTGTGGACAAACCAGAAACATTAGATGATATGTGTTTGGGCTGCTGAAGGCATACTTTCTCTGTTTTGATTCATCCAGTGGTGCCCTGTAGTGTGACCCATGCCACAAGTGCCAAAATACAGAAAATTTATGAAATGTTACAAAATATTATTCTGAGGAAGCAGTTATATCAAGGTGGCTGTAAAAAAAAGTAGGGTGTGCTGTTGGTATAATTGCTAAAGTAACACAGAATAAGAAAGTAACAACGGAATAATGCAAGGTCAGAAGCACCATAAAACATGCTTTATTAAATTAACAAAGCAAACAGACAAATAACTTTGCTTTGTTATTTTATTAATGTATGGTATTATTTGATTAAAGAGCATTTTACGGGGCTTTTAACCTTGTGTTATTCCATTGTTACTTTCTTATTCTGTATTATTTTTGTTTCATACAATGGAATATTTGTTCCTGGCATTGTAATTTTTTTGGCAATAACTGCTAAAGTCTTTACTTCATAGATAAGAGGCACAGGGTTTTATTGTGACCTCTAGTTATTGGCTAGGTTTGTAATAATCTGCAGACTGATAGCCTCATATTTATCTCCCTCCTTTGGTATGTACCTAACCCATGCATAGGCTGGCAATGCTGTGCATTAGACATGGATGTTATTAATTCAGAAAAATAATACAGGGTATAAATAACATGTCTTATGCAGACCACCTCAAAGCTCTATCCCCATATTCTGTCTTCTATGTGCTGTTGAAGGTAGATCAATGCCTGGCATTCAGGTCACCTTTGTAACCCAGTCTGATGGACCGCCTGCATATATATAACTCAAACAGCACGAGAAGTACCTGTTCTAAAGTTCTTAAATGTTTCCTGTCATATAAATAGGACCTAATGGAAAGACAACTATGTACCCCAGAAATTACCACTTCAGGGGAACTAACTTACCATCCATGTGAAGAAGAGCTCCTCCTAATCCAATTCAAGTGAAACTTGGGCAAATGGATGGGGAACTGAAATTTCAACCCTGGTTTGGCACCTATGTTTGTAATGAACAGAGGTAGCATGTACATGGTTCAACTCCCAGGCTTCCGCTTGTAAATGGTTCATTTCCCAAGCTCCTGATTATACTACCAAGGGTACCAGAAGTAATTAGAGATTTGGGATGCATGCCTAAGTTGAAATAGTCCCATTGGCACAACTATGAATATAGAGCAAGCAGCAGAAGTTGATACAGATAAGGAGTCAAAGAAGAAGTCAGCAGCAAGTAATGATCATGCCAGATGAAGGAAGGCGCAGAATGTCATTAGAGCATCAAAAAGACATTGAAAACAGGTTTTACTTCACAACAGCAAAAGGGTAAAGCAGATGCACTATAGTAAAAATTATGCAAAGCCCCCCAGGCTATGCTTACCCATACATAGGCTGACAATACTGTGGATCAGACACAGGCACCCCAAGTAACGATGTACAAAGGCAATACATAGTTATCATTATTTGCACAGGTGGAGAATGGAGGACACAAGGGCAAGTCTTTCATGGGAAGCTTGTGTGCTCTGTTTAAAAGGAAAAAGTACTCTTAGGGAAGTGTCAGAGCTGGTATGGTGGGTTAGTATAGGGACGGCCAGGGTCAGTGGAGTTGTGAGATTTCCTGGGAGCAGTAGGCAGTGGTAGTGTGCATGTGTGTGTGTGTGTGTGTGTGTGTGTGTGTGTGTGTGTGTGTGTGTGTGTGTGTGTGTGTGTGTGTGGGCGTGTGCATGCATGCATGGCCTTAGAAATCTGAGCAGCACTAAATCTCAGTCTATTGGATAGGTCCAGGGCATGCACGGCAAATAGTTCAATTTCCAGTGCACCCCGAAAACAAGAGTTAATTTTTGCCAGGCATCAAACTGGCTGCACCATGACCCTGGTTAGAAGCTAATGCCATGTGACCTTGACCAATGAATGCTAGGAGATATGTATGATCATGTTGGTTAACATTAGGGGATGTAGCAGATGAATGCCTGCAATGATGGTCCTTCGTTAATGGCAGGTGAGCCAGAGCAGACATTATATGTTCAAATGCATCATCCAGTCTATGAAATGAATCACACACATTATACATGCACTCTTGCAGGCCAATATGCACATATTGGAACACCTGGACTATTTCTGCCTTGGCTATGGTGCGACTAGTCTGTGCATCCATAATGACTTTGCACATACATTGATTTTAGTCACTGATACATCAACCTCAGGTGGAAGGTGGTAATGATATCTCAAGAAAGCTTCATTACTAATCCCCCCCATGTCGACATCTGTCTCCTGGGGTCCACCACACTTCCCTTCCTGTATCACCCTATCCAGTCTGAGAAGTTTGTATATCCTGGCTATCTGCAGACATAGACACTGTGACAACAGTCTGTGTTCAGTATGCAGTGGTCAAACACACCATGTCAGACATTCTGTGTGGATCCATTGATCATGCCAGCTCATCCCTGCTATCATTTTTAGATGCTTAAAATCCTCCATCATCAGACAGGGGCAGTTTGGCAGTGTTGGTGCTGGGTAAAGATTCACCTGTGAGCACACCAAAGCAAGAAGGATCCATTGTAAGTATGACCCAGCAGCAAAACTAAACATGCAACTGTTATTATTACAACTATAAACATGATAATAATTAATATCCTGGACATTCCTTGGGCAGATAGTCACGGTAATTGTACACCCAATGTACCTGCATAGTGAATGCCAAATATATTTTATGAACTTTAGTGTGACTAAAAGATATGGAGGAGTTGCAACTACTGATACATTAAAATAGAACTATATTCACGGGTATCTACAGCTAAAACTCTGGGGACATTCCAGTTGTGTCCATCACTGTGTCATGAAATTCTGTAGAGGTAATAGTGCTCCCTACATTCCCATGCCATGGCTTCCAATCTGTGTGCAGTAGCACAGATCATATCTATGGTCCTGCATCAGTAACATTGCTGTCAGTTTCAGCCCAGGCAGTCACTTCAGTGGCATGAATAGCAAAGATCTGAGAGCCATGGGAATGCATGGCCCGACCACCTCATTTTCTGCATCAGTAAATTTTGGATTTTGGGTTGATGTTGAAAGCCCACTAGATTCTCATTCAATTGCTTTGTGCCCTGTGTTTTAGACACAGTTTTTGTTAGTAAGAAAAACAGTAGACTTAAGAGGCATGGTTCTTACTCATCCTTATATGACTTCAATCCTGCTAGGTCATAAAGTATGTTATAGCTATGGCTGACAGATACCTGCTTGGACATATAGTACGCAATAGCTGTGCCTGACAGTTAGATACCTGCTAAGTAATATTGTATGTAATAGCTGTGTCTGACAGTTAGATACCTGCATCCACAGTATTTAAGTAGATATAAAGTATGTATGTGTTTTGGGCACATATTCCTCAGAAAACAAACACAATAATGAAAATGAACAAGCACACATGACTGTTAAAAAGATTGTGGCTAATGACAAATGTGCAAGACACAGATCACTAGAGTGATATAGAATGTTACTCTGAGCTCAGGGTTGAGTTTACTATCTCCCTTAACAATCCTGCATTCTATTACATTCAGTACACTTGCATTGTACCTCATAATATACTTTTACGCAACACATTTAGAAATACTAACTAAAATCCCTTGTTTGCATCAGTAAAAAGCAGACAAAACTCTGGGTCTCCATGGGCATCACTGTATAAGTGTGGTTAGCATTACATTTTAAAGGACCAGTGAATTGTCATACTATATTTAACCATCAACAGATGGAGTTGTTGCAGATTACAAATTATCAACAGCATTCAGAGGGATGGAGGACTGCCATGTTTCACAACTTAAAGTGACACTGGAATTATATTGATAATATGCTACATATGTTTTATGAACTAGCCATCTGTCATTCGAATGAGAACCAACAGGTACATGTGCATCATACTATAAATACTTTTCCAGCTCACAAATTAATGCACATATTTAAAAAACAGAAATATATATGTGCATTCAAATATACACATATATACATACTGTATTTATATACACATGCATGTGTATGTAAATACAAGAACATAATTATACATATATTCATAAGCGTGTGTATGCATACACATATAAACATAAAACATTCTTCTTCTTAATATATGCCCATGTACATCACCATATTAGGAATAGTGTTATATAAAAAAATAATTACCAGTGTTCATTCAAACCTGGCTTATACATAACCCCAAGATTCACTATCCACATTTTCTCTTTATGGTCTAACAGCATATGTTTATAAGCATTAGTGAAACCCTTGCCCCTACTATATTCTAATCCTATAAAAATAAAATGTGCTGAAGGATGTGACATTTTATGTTTATAAAGGACACTTCTGGGACACTGAAAATTTATATCGCTTAGATGTACAGCGATCCAATTTTTAAAAAGCCCTAGAAGTTTGGCCAACATAGAATGCACCGCATTGGCAAATGGCCATATATATCACCCAGTCAATACTGCAGGTAATTTATTTTCTAATGGAGCATACTTTGGAAGTATGAACAGAGGTAAAAGACTTGATGCAAGATACCACCTTACAATAAACACAATTGCCACATGTGGCACATGTGATTTTTAAGAATAAGGGTGATGTGCAGAGCTGTAGTAACTACAGAGGGATTACATTGATCAGTCACAGTATGAAGTTATGGGAAAGAGTAGTGGAAGCTAGGTTAAGAAGGAAGGTGATGATTAGTGATCAGCTGTATGGTTTCATGCCAGGAAAGAACACTACAGATGTGGTGTTTGCTCTGAGAGTATTGATGGAGATGTACAGAGAAGGTCAAAAGGAGCTACATTGTGTCTTTGTGGACTTAGAGAAAGCATATGACAGGGTGCCTAGAGAGGAGTTGTGGTATTGTATGAGGAAGCCGGGAGTGTCAGAGAAGTATGTAAGAGTGGTACAGGATATGTACGAGGTAGTGTGACAGCGGTGAGGTCTGCGGTGGGAGTAATGGATGCGTTTAAGGTGGAGGTGGGATTACATAAAGGATCAGCTCTGAGCCCTTTTTATTTGCAATGGTGATGGACAGGTTGACAGACGAGATCAGACAGGAGTCCCCATGAACTATGATGTTTGCAGATGACATTGTGATCTGTAGTGAGAGTAGGGAACAGGTGGAGGAGACCCTGGAGAGGGGGAGATATGCTCAAGAGATAAGAGGAATGAAGGTCAGCAGGACAAAGTATATGTGTGTGTGAATGAGAGGGAGGATAGAGGAATGGTGAGGATGCAGGGAGTAGAGATGGCGAAGGTGGATGAGTTTAAATAAGTGGGATCAACAGTTCAGAGGAATAGTGAATGTGGAAGAAAGGTGAAGAAGAGAGTGCAGACAGGATGGAGTGGGTGGACAAGAGTATCAGAAGTGATTTGTGACATATGAGTACCAGTAAGAGTGAAAGGGAAGGTATACAAGAGGGTAGTGAGACCAGCTATGTTATATGGGTTGGAGACAGTGGAACTGACAAAAAGACAGGAGTTAGAGCTGGACGTGGCAGAGTTAAAGATGTTAAGATTTGCACTGGGTGTGACGAGGGGGGACAGGATTAGGAATACAATGGTTCTTGGAATTCATAAATTCCAATGCCATGGATCAACTAATCCATTGTCCCACCAGGGGCTCCAATATCCTAGACCTGGTCATTACCAACATGGAAGATAGATGCTCCACACCAGTGGTCACCCCCTCTTGGTCAGGTCTGACCATAAGCAAATCATCCTTGCCATTCACATCCCACCCCCACACCCCAGTAAGGAAACCTCCTTAAAAAACTTCTCCAAAGCCAATATCATGCTACTGAAGTCAGAAGTGACAAACTTCATGACACCCATGCAGATGGGATCTGAAAGCTTGACTGCAGAATCCTACACTAAGGCACTGTACGAGCACATCCACTCATGCATAAATCGTGCCATCCCAAATAGAACCAAGATGCTCTCCTCCAAAAAAAGGAAGCCTATCCGGTGGTCCCTTGCTATAAACAAACTATACAAGAGAAGGAAGAAACTGTTGCAGAAAAAAGGAAAATCCCAGGATGCAAAAACCTCCCTCACCAGCCTCAATACAAAAGCTAGTTCCGAAAATAAAATTGCCAAAGATTCCAAAGACAACCACAAGGCATTCTATAGTTATGTCAAGAATCTAAATGGCAATGCTCAGATATGCTCTGAGCTGCTACAGAATGGCATTAAATATACTGATCCCAAGGATATTGCTAATATCCTGGCAGATCGATTTAGCGCCAACTTCACCCCCCTCTCACCCCCTAAAGGGCCCATCTCAATACCAAAAGATTGCCAAACTCCAGTAATCATGGCCACACTGGTAGAAACCGCACTCTCCAAAGCTAAGAACACAGCATCCATGGGACCAGATGACATCCCAGGCTATGTACTACATGAACTACAAAATGAACTGGCACCTCGCTAAAGTGCCATGTTTAATCATAGCCTCAACTCAGGCTTCATGCCCACTGAGTGGCACACAGCTACAGTTATCCCACTCCACAAGGAGGGATCCACCTTGGATCCCGGGAACTACCGTCCCATCAGTCTGACACACCAGATCTGCAAGGGCATGGAGAGCATTATCATGGAACTTATAAACAAAGACATTGCTAACCTTCAAACACTGGACCCCACCCAGTTTGGGTTTGTGAAGGGCCCATCTTGTCTCCTGAACCTGATTGACTTCTTTGAATAAGTCTCCAGAGCTGAGGATGAGGGTAAGGCAGTCCACACAGCCTATCTGGACCTTGCCAAGGCCTTCGACACCATCTCCCACTCTAGAATCATAGATCAACTAACTAAGCTGGGCATAAATCCCTACGTCACTTGATGTGTTGCCAACTGGCTTACTGACAGAACCCAGACTGTAAAAGTAGCCGACTTCAAATCCAGCTCCAGACAAGTGGTGTACCTCAGGATTCAGTCCTGGGACCACTCTTGTTTGGCATCTACTTCTCTGAAGTACAGGCCAACACTAAGGGACTCTGGCTAACAAAGTTTGCAGATGACTGCAAACTGGGAGGCATTACTGAATCCCCAAATGATGTGGATATTCTACAAAAGGGCCTTACAGAAACAGATGCCTGGTGCCATAGCCATGGTCCCAAGATTAATGCCAAGAAATGTATAGTTATCCCCTTTGGAAAAAAACATGTACCCATGAATTAGCACATAAGTGGCAGTACACTAAACATCGAAAGTGTGATGAGAGACTTAGGGACACAGTTGGACAGTAGTCTCACCTTTGATAACCATATCGCCACAACAGTCAGGAAATCCTTCTATGTCACACACCTCATCACTAAGGGCTTTTCATCCAGAAAAAAGGAGGTCATTGTCCCACTGTACTCATCCCTCATTAGACCTGTTATAGAGTATAATACCCCGTTTGGCATGTACCTCACAAGATATCTGCAACAGCTGGAAAGGCCACAGAAATACCTCACTAAAAGAATCACAGGCCTAAAGCAGATGCCATATGCTGACTGTCTAAAAAAACTCGAGCTATACTCTGTGGCATATCATCTACTCAGAGGTGATCTCTGCTTAACATACAAGTTCATGTCAAACCCTGAGCTGTTGGACATGCTCCACTTAAGGAAATCCCAATCCCTCAGAGCCACATGCTCCAGGGATCTAAACCTTGTCATCACAATGAACAAAACATGCTGGAGGAATAGGTTCCTCACCCAGAGACTCCCAATACTCTGGAACAGACTGCCTATACATATCAAGCAGAGCACCTCCTTGGCCCTCTTCAAAAGGAACCTTGATGATTGAATGGGAGATAGGAAATTCACCCCGGGGATCATATCAGTCACCCTGCTAGACAGGGGTCCAGGGAAGTAAATATTGTGGGAAAAAATATCCAGGGAATTGTTATGGCTAGGCTTGTATAGGCCCTAGGGCTGATGGCCTACTACCAACCTATGAACCTATGAACCTATAAGTATATTAGAGGGTCAGCCTAGGTTGGAAGGTTTGGAGACAAAGTCAAAGAGGCAAGATTACGTTGTTGGTTTGGACATGTGCTGAGGAGGGATGCAGAGTATATTGGGAAAAAGATTCGAAGGATGAAGCTGCCGGGTAACAGGAAAAGAGGAAGACCTAAGATAAGGTTTATAGATGTGGTGAGAGAGCACATGCAGGTGGTTGGTGTGACAGAGCAAGATGCAGAGGACAGCAAGAAATGGAAACTGATGATCAGCTGTGGCGACCCCTAATGGGAGCAGCCGAAAGAAGAAAAAGACCACATGTGGCACTCCCCACTGGCATATTGCCATCTAAATCTTGTTTGTTAACCCTCCATCTTTTAAACCACAACAAATGTTCCTGTATATTCCTGCTTCTCCGGTAACCAAATTCACAATAATCACCCCAAAACTGGGCAAAAAATCATCTGTCTTAAGTACATATCAAAACCTATCAGGACTTCCCTGATCTTAAAACTATTACTGTCATAGGTAGTAATACACCTGATATTACCAGAATTCCTACTAGCCCTATCCACACCATGGCCTGAATTCAAAAGACTCTCCCTTTTAACTTGACTATCTGGTACACCAGCTTGTTTAACTAAGGATTTTCTATAACCCCTTAGTTTAAACCTCTCTTACATTTTATATTTTCAAGTTGAAAATCATTATCATCACTACAGATACATCTGAGTCTCAGGAAGTGAGCTTTCAGAATATTCAGAACTGTATGTCTAGCATGGGAACTATCAGCCATAAGTAAGGAATTCTTTGTACAGGAATTACAATAGTGTAGAAGCCATGGTGCCATTAATAAGCTTTGTGACATTGACATCCAGAAAGTCAATAGTAAACAATTATAGTTTACCCCCAAAACAGATGTCAAATTCATTATCATTCAAATAGCCTATAAAGGAGTTCCAATGAAATATATTACCAGACCAAATGCGCCAACATTCATCCAAAAATCGGCACCACATAGTACAGTCTAATCCTATAAATAGCCATAGTCTCCAGTCAGGATTCATTGACAGAACTACTATCTATGTATTTGGAGTCTGTAGTGAAGCTTTTATTAGTTTTATTAAGAGCACACCTTAAGGATTCTATTGTGTTCCTTAAAATTATTAATGATATTCAGGTTTCTAATAGTGCCTTCATGGGTACGCTTGATGTACAGTCCCCATATAGAAGTATACCCCATGAGGGTGGTCTTGCAGCAGTTAAGTACTGGTTAAAGATATCAGGTATATACTCTCTTGAAAATATTGAGTTGATATTGTCTGACTAAACTGGTATTAGAAAGTAATGTGTTCTATTTTTGCAATGAGTATTATTTGCAGACTAAAGGTACAGCCATGGGTACAACGTTTGCACCTATTTATGCAGACCTCTTCATGGGTTATTAAAAAGATGCCCTGATTTATGATGATTCCAACCCCTTCAGAAGAGAATTAGTTATGTGGAGAAGATTTTGGATATGTGTGATTATTTGAATGCACATATATATTTGTGTTTTTAAATATGAGCATTAATTTGCAAGCTGGAACAGCATAGTATGAATTTTGATGCACATGTACTTGTTGGTTATGTATTCATGCAGGTATGGATGATGGTGTAAACAGATAAATCCTTGACTTTAACCCAGGTGATCCAACTTTAATTAGTGTCTCTGGTGCTTGATAATGCAAGGAGTGAAGAAAGGTGTGTCTACCCTGAGATAGAAGAGATCGAGTTAGGGTAAGCAGGGTCTCTCATCGCCCTAGAGGAGGAAAGGACATTAAGAAGATGCCAGACTGACCGCTGCTGGCTGATCAGGATTTGCATCTGTCTGTAGAGGTAGATATGCCTCCCAAGTCAGGCCTCATTACCAGCCCAGTTTAACATATAGTTTTCCATCATGTAAGGGTAGGGTTAGGGGGGAACCCTAATAATCTAAGACGATGCAAGCAGAAGCAGTTTCGATGTTCACTACTTTCCCATGTATCATGAGGCTGACCTTAGATAGAGGGTCAGCAGTCCATAGTCTTGTAGGGTATAAAGATATCAGATTATCTGTTCTCAGGTCTCAGATTGAACAGATTGAGACTTAAATGAGGATCTACAGTGCCATGAAAGATACCCACCCTCTACAAGCATAATCTGTGGCAATAATAATAATCATAACAATGCTATGTCCCTGCTGATTAGGTATACAATGCAGACTCAACTGGAGCAGCACTTAAGGGGTAGTCTACACTCCATCACAAATCTTTAGATAACAGGTAACTCATTCTTATCTAGAATAGTCTAACACCTAAGAAGTGACTGTTGATGAATAACCGTTTCCATTCTGAAAATGAACAAGCACACATGACTGTTAAAAAGATTGTGGCTAATGACAAATGTGCAAGACACAGATCACTAGAGTGATATAGAATGTTACTCTGAGCTCAGGGTTGAGTTTACTATCTCCCTTAACAATCCTGCATTCTATTACATTCAGTACACTTGCATTGTACCTCATAATATACTTTTACGCAACACATTTAGAAATACTAACTAAAATCCCTTGTTTGCATCAGTAAAAAGCAGACAAAACTCTGGGTCTCCATGGGCATCACTGTATAAGTGTGGTTAGCATTACATTTTAAAGGACCAGTGAATTGTCATACTATATTTAACCATCAACAGATGGAGTTGTTGCAGATTACAAATTATCAACAGCATTCAGAGGGATGGAGGACTGCCATGTTTCACAACTTAAAGTGACACTGGAATTATATTGATAATATGCTACATATGTTTTATGAACTAGCCATCTGTCATTCGAATGAGAACCAACAGGTACATGTGCATCATACTATAAATACTTTTCCAGCTCACAAATTAATGCACATATTTAAAAAACAGAAATATATATGTGCATTCAAATATACACATATATACATACTGTATTTATATACACATGCATGTGTATGTAAATACAAGAACATAATTATACATATATTCATAAGCATGTGATGCATACACATATAAACATAAAACATTCTTCTTCTTAATATATGCCCATGTACATCACCATATTAGGAATAGTGTTATATAAAAATAATTACCAGTGTTCATTCAAACCTGGCTTATACATAACCCCAAGATTCACTATCCACATTTTCTCTTTATGGTCTAACAGCATATGTTTATAAGCATTAGTGAAACCCTTGCCCTACTATATTCTAATCCTATAAAAATAAAATGTGCTGAAGGATGTGACATTTTATGTTTATAAAGGACACTTCTGGGACACTGAAAATTTATATCGCTTAGATGTACAGCGATCCAATTTTTAAAAAGCCCTAGAAGTTTGGCCAACATAGAATGCACCGCATTGGCAAATGGCCATATATATCACCCAGTCAATACTGCAGGTAATTTATTTTCTAATGGAGCATACTTTGGAAGTATGAACAGAGGTAAAAGACTTGATGCAAGATACCACCTTACAATAAACACAATTGCCACATGTGGCACATGTGATTTTTAAGAATAAGGGTGATGTGCAGAGCTGTAGTAACTACAGAGGGATTACATTGATCAGTCACAGTATGAAGTTATGGGAAAGAGTAGTGGAAGCTAGGTTAAGAAGGAAGGTGATGATTAGTGATCAGCTGTATGGTTTCATGCCAGGAAAGAACACTACAGATGTGGTGTTTGCTCTGAGAGTATTGATGGAGATGTACAGAGAAGGTCAAAAGGAGCTACATTGTGTCTTTGTGGACTTAGAGAAAGCATATGACAGGGTGCCTAGAGAGGAGTTGTGGTATTGTATGAGGAAGCCGGGAGTGTCAGAGAAGTATGTAAGAGTGGTACAGGATATGTACGAGGTAGTGTGACAGCGGTGAGGTCTGCGGTGGGAGTAATGGATGCGTTTAAGGTGGAGGTGGGATTACATAAAGGATCAGCTCTGAGCCCTTTTTATTTGCAATGGTGATGGACAGGTTGACAGACGAGATCAGACAGGAGTCCCCATGAACTATGATGTTTGCAGATGACATTCCTTGTGATCTGTAGTGAGAGTAGGGAACAGGTGGAGGAGACCCTGGAGAGGGGGAGATATGCTCAAGAGATAAGAGGAATGAAGGTCAGCAGGACAAAGTATATGTGTGTGAATGAGAGGGAGGATAGAGGAATGGTGAGAGGATGCAGGGAGTAGAGATGGCGAAGGTGGATGAGTTTAAATAAGTGGGATCAACAGTTCAGAGGAATAGTGAATGTGGAAGAAAGGTGAAGAAGAGAGTGCAGACAGGATGGAGTGGGTGGACAAGAGTATCAGAAGTGATTTGTGACATATGAGTACCAGTAAGAGTGAAAGGGAAGGTATACAAGAGGGTAGTGAGACCAGCTATGTTATATGGGTTGGAGACAGTGGAACTGACAAAAAGACAGGAGTTAGAGCTGGACGTGGCAGAGTTAAAGATGTTAAGATTTGCACTGGGTGTGACGAGGGGGGACAGGATTAGAATACAATGGTTCTTGGAATTCATAAATTCCAATGCCATGGATCAACTAATCCATTGTCCCAACAGAAGCCCAATATCCTAGACCTGGTCATTACCAACATGGAAGATAGATGCTCCACACCAGTGGTCACCCCCTCTTGGTCAGGTCTGACCATAAGCAAATCATCCTTGCCATTCACATCCCCCCCCCCCCCCCCAGTAAGGAAACCTCCTTAAAAAACTTCTCCAAAGCCAATATCATGCTACTGAAGTCAGAAGTGACAAACTTCATGACACCCATGCAGATGGGATCTGAAAGCTTGACTGCAGAATCCTACACTAAGGCACTGTACGAGCACATCCACTCATGCATAAATCGTGCCATCCCAAATAGAACCAAGATGCTCTCCTCCAAAAAAAGGAAGCCTATCCGGTGGTCCCTTGCTATAAACAAACTATACAAGAGAAGGAAGAAACTGTTGCAGAAAAAAGGAAAATCCCAGGATGCAAAAACCTCCCTCACCAGCCTCAGTACAAAAGCTAGTTCCGAAAATAAAATTGCCAAAGATTCCAAAGACAACCACAAGGCATTCTATAGTTATGTCAAGAATCTAAATGGCAATGCTCAGATATGCTCTGAGCTGCTACAGAATGGCATTAAATATACTGATCCCAAGGATATTGCTAATATCCTGGCAGATCGATTTAGCGCCAACTTCACCCCCCTCTCACCCCCTAAAGGGCCCATCTCAATACCAAAAGATTGCCAAACTCCAGTAATCATGGCCACACTGGTAGAAACCGCACTCTCCAAAGCTAAGAACACAGCATCCATGGGACCAGATGACATCCCAGGCTATGTACTACATGAACTACAAAATGAACTGGCACCTCGCTAAAGTGCCATGTTTAATCATAGCCTCAACTCAGGCTTCATGCCCACTGAGTGGCACACAGCTACAGTTATCCCACTCCACAAGGAGGGATCCACCTTGGATCCCGGGAACTACCGTCCCATCAGTCTGACACACCAGATCTGCAAGGGCATGGAGAGCATTATCATGGAACTTATAAACAAAGACATTGCTAACCTTCAAACACTGGACCCCACCCAGTTTGGGTTTGTGAAGGGCCCATCTTGTCTCCTGAACCTGATTGACTTCTTTGAATAAGTCTCCAGAGCTGAGGATGAGGGTAAGGCAGTCCACACAGCCTATCTGGACCTTGCCAAGGCCTTCGACACCATCTCCCACTCTAGAATCATAGATCAACTAACTAAGCTGGGCATAAATCCCTACGTCACTTGATGTGTTGCCAACTGGCTTACTGACAGAACCCAGACTGTAAAAGTAGCCGACTTCAAATCCAGCTCCAGACAAGTGGTGTACCTCAGGATTCAGTCCTGGGACCACTCTTGTTTGGCATCTACTTCTCTGAAGTACAGGCCAACACTAAGGGACTCTGGCTAACAAAGTTTGCAGATGACTGCAAACTGGGAGGCATTACTGAATCCCCAAATGATGTGGATATTCTACAAAAGGGCCTTACAGAAACAGATGCCTGGTGCCATAGCCATGGTCCCAAGATTAATGCCAAGAAATGTATAGTTATCCCCTTTGGAAAAAAACATGTACCCATGAATTAGCACATAAGTGGCAGTACACTAAACATCGAAAGTGTGATGAGAGACTTAGGGACACAGTTGGACAGTAGTCTCACCTTTGATAACCATATCGCCACAACAGTCAGGAAATCCTTCTATGTCACACACCTCATCACTAAGGGCTTTTCATCCAGAAAAGGGGGGTTTATTGTCCCACTGTACTCATCCCTCATTAGACCTGTTATAGAGTATAATACCCCGTTTGGCATGTACCTCACAAGATATCTGCAACAGCTGGAAAGGCCACAGAAATACCTCACTAAAAGAATCACAGGCCTAAAGCAGATGCCATATGCTGACTGTCTAAAAAAACTCGAGCTATACTCTGTGGCATATCATCTACTCAGAGGTGATCTCTGCTTAACATACAAGTTCATGTCAAACCCTGAGCTGTTGGACATGCTCCACTTAAGGAAATCCCAATCCCTCAGAGCCACATGCTCCAGGGATCTAAACCTTGTCATCACAATGAACAAAACATGCTGGAGGGATAGGTTCCTCACCCAGAGACTCCCAATACTCTGGAACAGACTGCCTATACATATCAAGCAGAGCACCTCCTTGGCCCTCTTCAAAAGGAACCTTGATGATTGAATGGGAGATAGGAAATTCACCCCGGGGATCATATCAGTCACCCTGCTAGACAGGGGTCCAGGGAAGTAAATATTGTGGGAAAAAAAATCCAGGGAATTGTTATGGCTAGGCTTGTATAGGCCCTAGGGCTGATGGCCTACTACCAACCTATGAACCTATGAACCTATAAGTATATTAGAGGGTCAGCCTAGGTTGGAAGGTTTGGAGACAAAGTCAAAGAGGCAAGATTACGTTGTTGGTTTGGACATGTGCTGAGGAGGGATGCAGAGTATATTGGGAAAAGATTCAAGGATGAAGCTGCGGGTAACAGGAAAAGATGAAGACCTAAGATAAGGTTTATAGATGTGGTGAGAGAGCACATGCAGGTGGTTGGTGTGACAGAGCAAGATGCAGAGGACAGCAAGAAATGGAAACTGATGATCAGCTGTGGCGACTAATGGGAGCAGCCGAAGAAGAAAAAGACCACATGTGGCACTCCCACTGGCATATTGCCATCTAAATCTTGTTTGTTAACCCTCCATCTTTTAAACCACAACAAATGTTCCTGTATATTCCTGCTTCTCCGGTAACCAAATTCACAATAATCACCCCAAAACTGGGCAAAAAATCATCTGTCTTAAGTACATATCAAAACCTATCAGGACTTCCCTGATCTTAAAACTATTACTGTCATAGGTAGTAATACACCTGATATTACCAGAATTCCTACTAGCCCTATCCACACCATGGCCTGAATTCAAAAGACTCTCCCTTTTAACTTGACTATCTGGTACACCAGCTTGTTTAACTAAGGATTTTCTATAACCCCTTAGTTTAAACCTCTCTTACATTTTATATTTTCAAGTTGAAAATCATTATCATCACTACAGATACATCTGAGTCTCAGGAAGTGAGCTTTCAGAATATTCAGAACTGTATGTCTAGCATGGGAACTATCAGCCATAAGTAAGGAATTCTTTGTACAGGAATTACAATAGTGTAGAAGCCATGGTGCCATTAATAAGCTTTGTGACATTGACATCCAGAAAGTCAATAGTAAACAATTATAGTTTACCCCCAAAACAGATGTCAAATTCATTATCATTCAAATAGCCTATAAAGGAGTTCCAATGAAATATATTACCAGACCAAATGCGCCAACATTCATCCAAAAATCGGCACCACATAGTACAGTCTAATCCTATAAATAGCCATAGTCTCCAGTCAGGATTCATTGACAGAACTACTATCTATGTATTTGGAGTCTGTAGTGAAGCTTTTATTAGTTTTATTAAGAGCACACCTTAAGGATTCTATTGTGTTCCTTAAAATTATTAATGATATTCAGGTTTCTAATAGTGCCTTCATGGGTGCAGCTTGATGTACAGTCCCCATATAGAAGTATACCCCATGAGGGTGGTCTTGCAGCAGTTAAGTACTGGTTAAAGATATCAGGTATATACTCTCTTGAAAATATTGAGTTGATATTGTCTGACTAAACTGGTATTAGAAAGTAATGTGTTCTATTTTTGCAATGAGTATTATTTGCAGACTAAAGGTACAGCCATGGGTACAACGTTTGCACCTATTTATGCAGACCTCTTCATGGGTTATTAAAAAGATGCCCTGATTTATGATGATTCCAACCCCTTCAGAAGAGAATTAGTTATGTGGAGAAGATTTTTGGATATGTGTGATTATTTGAATGCACATATATATTTGTGTTTTTTAAATATGAGCATTAATTTGCAAGCTGGAACAGCATAGTATGAATTTTGATGCACATGTACTTGTTGGTTATGTATTCATGCAGGTATGGATGATGGTGTAAACAGATAAATCCTTGACTTTAACCCAGGTGATCCAACTTTAATTAGTGTCTCTGGTGCTTGATAATGCAAGGAGTGAAGAAAGGTGTGTCTACCCTGAGATAGAAGAGATCGAGTTAGGGTAAGCAGGGGTCTCTCATCGCCCTAGAGGAGGAAAGGACATTAAGAAGATGCCAGACTGACCGCTGCTGGCTGATCAGGATTTGCATCTGTCTGTAGAGGTAGATATGCCTCCCAAGTCAGGCCTCATTACCAGCCCAGTTTAACATATAGTTTTTCCATCATGTAAGGGTAGGGGTTAGGGGGGAACCCTAATAATCTAAGACGATGCAAGCAGAAGCAGTTTCGATGTTCACTACTTTCCCATGTATCATGAGGCTGACCTTAGATAGAGGGTCAGCAGTCCATAGTCTTGTAGGGTATAAAGATATCAGATTATCTGTTCTCAGGTCTCAGATTGAACAGATTGAGACTTAAATGAGGATCTACAGTGCCATGAAAGATACCCACCCTCTACAAGCATAATCTGTGGCAATAATAATAATCATAACAATGCTATGTCCCTGCTGATTAGGTATACAATGCAGACTCAACTGGAGCAGCACTTAAGGGGTAGTCTACACTCCATCACAAATCTTTAGATAACAGGTAACTCATTCTTATCTAGAATAGTCTAACACCTAAGAAGTGACTGTTGATGAATAACCGTTTCCATTCTTACTGTCAAGTAAGCCTAATTGAAAGACAAATTATAGACAGTCACTAAAAAGAAATGTATTTGTGCATTTCTCAGTTTGAGTTCAGATGAAGGAAATCATAACAACAACTCTAGTTGTGAAAGTGACTATTCAAAATGCATTTCTTGGGATGGCTGTTAAATAAATATTTGCATTTCCAGTTTCTGAAACCTCCACAGCAACATGCAGACACTTAATGGCCAATGATAAGAGCAAACTTACAACAAATAGTGCTTCAGTACAGAGCTGTCCCGTACATTTCTGCAGTTTTCATAGCATAAGATAGTATTTCTGGACATCATTTTCATATCTAAATAATGTTCTACCAAATGAATAAAGAATTAACAGACACAATGGCATATTTCTGGAAAGCATACACATCTGAAGTCTTTAATTAGCATACCTTACACAAGTTAGATTAGGAATGGAAGTCAACATCCTGGAATTAGTTTAAAATGTTTCTCTAGTGCTAAAAATGTTTGATGTTGATAATCAGCAAGGATGTCTTATTTTATTTCTTTGCCAATATTGTTATATCCGTTTTATCAAACAAAAGGCATGGATATAAATATTATGAACCTAGATTTGTTTGGATAAAAGATTCTTGGCTAGAAACAACATCTGGAGTATTCAAGGTCTAATTATTCTGAAATGCGTCTTTAAAATAATTGCAAGAATTCAGACACACTGCCAATGTTTTTTTATTTCTTTTGCAGTTAATTGAGCAATGCAATGTAAGTAATCTAACTGAAGTGTCATTTAAGATACTGTGTAGTCATGCTCAGTTTGAAACAAGCTGCACAATAAAATAATTGAAGCTAAAACGTCTAAATAAGATCTTTAGAGAGCATTGATATACATGGTATGCACTGCCTATGTTTTATTGGTAAAAAATGCCTGGAAAATATCTACACATGGTTCAGAGACAACAATGTGAATGAAATGAAGAAACAATATATTACTGTGCGTCTAGCTGGCAGCTGACACCCAATACATATACACATGAGCTATAGTGCTTGAGTAACTATATCAATGTTGTTCAAAGAGAGAGCTTGTATATCTCAGCTATCTTACGAAGTGCACTTCAGCATAATTATAGAGTTAGAGTAACTGGAACAGATCCTCTGCAGTTACATTGTAGATAATTATCCATGCTCTGTCAGTATAAAAATGATAGGATTCTATGCATAAAGCATTTTCCCATCTGCAGCGTACAGATGTTGGCGTACACACACACACAAACAGACACACATTCACACACTTACATATACATGCATACATGCTCACATGCACACATACATGCACACACGAGCGCACACACACACACAAACACACATGCACACGCGCGCGCGCACACACACACACACACACACACACACACACACACACACACACACACACACACACACACACACACACACTCATTTTGGTTTTGAATAAAGACATACTGAAGCATACTGACAATAAAATAATTAGGTTGCCAAATGTGTTGCAATATTCTGCTGCTGATGTAACAAAAAGGCTACATAGAATTACAAACAAGAGTGGACAGCAGATGCTGCATTATAAATGAATAAGTTTCTGAAATGTGATAGGACACTAATGCCAGTCATAAATATGTTACTAAGATGAGATGCAAGTTATGGTGACTACAGTGGAATGGATGATGTACCAAATGCGTGTCAACAGCTATACAGGATGCATTCCTCTGCTGCACAGCTGTCCAGCATTCACGATGTGGACTATGGATATGTATCTCTGCATCTCCTTGGAGTTCTATAGAGCAGTATCCATACACAGCACGCAGAAGTGTGCATACATATGCAAATGCACAAACACACACACACACACACACACACACACACACACACACACATCTGTATGTGGAGGGATGGGTAAGTTATATAAGAATGTCCATTGTTTCTTCCCACAAATTTAAAGCATGTATTCCTCATGTGAACTCTGATTTATAAATATGAGACATTCAATGTGCTTCATTGTGTGCTCATATACTGACACTCACCACAGTGTTCATTTGAAATCTTTAGTGCTGGATATCTGCTCTTCTCTAGGCAATCTCTACTCTGACTAAGTGCATCAGTCATGCTATACAATTGCAAGGCTCACAGTCAGCTGTGCTGTTTCCCTCTATCTTCATCTTCTCACTTTATCCTTTGCACTCAGTGTACCACAGCAATGTATAGTCAATGACCTTTTGCTCTCTGTGTCATTCATTTCACTGTCCACCACACTGTCAGTGCACTGAAATAAGTTTAAACCTGCTATGAAACACAGATATTTCAGTAGCTGGGATGCCATGCATGTGGTGTCAAGTATACCATACAAAGAGTGCTATGAATCTGGCTAAATGCTTCTTTGTTTATTATTGTTATTATTTTTATTATTATTATTATTATTATTATTATTATTATGTATAATAGAAAAAACAGACATAGGTAAAATGTCAGAACATACCACCAACCAAATCACTGCTATTGTAGGAATGTATTCAGGTTATAATGGCTTTAGCATCTATTAATGCATTGAACATTTGCCATTAGGTTGGCAATACACAATAAAAACATCTAAAATATAAAATTCAATTTGTTAGCATTAATAATGAATTACATTTTTCCTTAGTACTTTTATCCAGCTAAACATAGCTTAAGAACCTATCAGAAGGCCTTCGGTATCCGTATAAGATTCATTAAAATTGAAATCATTGTGAGTTTTTCATTCAGTAAGAAAAGCCTGACAAAATGATAGGCTGTGTTTGGGGAAGTACAATTTCTGTGAATATTTCTTCATTCATAAGCAGCTAGAAATACCCCTTTCATCTAAAACTGGAAGACAGTGCTGAAGGCCAAACCAAGAAGAACGACACTACAAGAAGGCAAATCAGGCACTATGATAAACGACAACAAAAAACAAACTAAATAGAATGAATACCAATGCACCACGTCTCTTCAGCTACAAACCACAAAATTGAATGGTAAAAAACAATTAATACTTTAATGATAAGGCATACAATGTTAGCGCTTTCGTTTAAATCTCTGTTAAACTTCCTCAGACATTTAAAATGTGCTACATCATTTCCTTTTATGTCACCACTTTTTTTTTCCATTGGACTCTCATTAACATAAATTAGCATATATAAATAAATAACATAAATGAACCCATTGAGTTATCTAACTACTTATCAACCCAATATGTGGATTTGCTCACAAATAACTTGAACTTATGACAAATATGCATTTTAAATACGGATAAGTTGACATTTAACATATTTAAAACATTTAAAACTTAGAAATGTTTAAAATGTCATAAAAATTATTTTTTACATATATAAAAATCTAAAAAAATATAATTATGTTGCATCAAATGATATTAAACAAGAAGGATGTAAATATTTGCTAATAAAAAAAAACATTATCATAGCATGCACAATAACTGAACAATGATAAAAGCATACAAAAATAACTTAAAATGCATGTCATTATACAATTTACTTTCTTTGTAATGCTTTTAGTTTTAATACAGGTGCTATGGAAGTCTGTTTATTAATTCCTGGCCGTTTATCAGCTTGAACTCTGATTTGCCATTTTAGTTCTTTGAGTTCTAGGTACGCCCCCCGTGGCTCCTTTCTATGATGTTTATGTAGTCTGTAGCCATGAAAAAGAATTGATGGCTAGTGAACTCACTGACATGTTTAGCCAAAGCATTGTTTAAGTTAATTTTCTTTATAGCATATTCATGTTCGTATATTCTTTGAGTGAGACATCGCTCAGTTTTTCCAATATAAAATATTGGACAAGAATTACATACAGCTAAATAGACCACTGCTTTTGAATTACAAGTATATCTGCTCTTTACAAAGTACTTAACATCTCTTAAGTAAAAGCTGTCAGCGATATTGATTTTGTGACAGCAATGGCATGCCCCACATTTAAACACACCCAAATTTGTTTGGATGGACCTGTACATAGCTGGTTTAAATATCTCTTTAAAACTCTTTCCTTTTCGATACACAATTTTGGGTTTCTCATCCATGTGGGTCCTAATGTGGGGGTCTTCTGTTATGATGGGCCAATTTTTCATAAATATATCCCTAATTGCCTTATAATACTTAGAAAAAGTAATCACCAGCACTTCAGAAAAGACAGACTCTATCTGCACTACATCATGTTGTTCCTGTTGTACCAACTGCGTATCACAGTGTCCTGGACTTAGAGAATCACAATTGATTTTCAATTGATCCAAGATGGGCATAAAATGCCCGTTCAACCTTATCACAACTACCTCCTGAATTAATGCATCTACCAGGGTACTAGGGTATTCCCTGTTGATGAACATAGTATGCAATGTGACACATTTGTCTAAAAACTCATGATGTGTTGTTGCCATCCGTGCTTCCCTAACAAGTTGTCCTTTGATGACAAATCTCTTCTGGTGCTCTGGCTGGGAACTACTATAGTGTAGAAAGCAATTCGAATAGGTGTCTTTTCTATAAATCACTGCTTTGTACATTTCATTGACTCTGTCCTTCTCTAAAGGAACATCCAAGAAGTTCATATATTCCACATTAGCATTCCAAATAAACTGAAAAAAGTCTGTAGTAGCATTAATATATGTAAAAAACTCATTCAGTGATTCTTGTGTTCCAGTCCAAATAATACTGATATCATCCTGGAATCTGTAATAAGACTTCAAAAATATATTATACTTGGAATTAAATACAAAATAATTCTCCCAATATGCCATAACATTATTTGCATATGCCCCTCCACATGGTGCCCCATGGTTATGCCTTTTTTCTGTAGATAGTATTTCTTATTAAAATTAACAAAATTATTGCTTAAGACCAATTCCAACAATTCCATAATGAGGTTAATTGTCTCTTGATTAACTTTGTGGTGAATGAGCATCTCACTGACCCATTCTAAACCAATAGATTGTGGAATTACTGTATACAGGTCACAAACATCTATTGTTACTAAAAAGTCATCTTGGTCAAACTAAACACTGTTCATATATTGCAAAAATGACCATGAGTCTCTACATATGTGTTGTTCTTTTTTTATTATATTTTTTAACTCATAATCAATGTATTTGGCACAAGTTGAAGTAATGGAATCCCTACCATCTACTATTGGGTGCATGGGGGGGGGGGGTCTAGAATGCATTGGTGAATTTTAGGGATTCCAAAAAAAATGGTATTCTGGGAGTTGTTATATTCAAGTAATTATATAAGTCTATATCAATTTGTCTTTCCAGGAATATATCATGAATCTGTTCATAATTTTTTCTGTAAGCTCCATTTAGCTCAATTAATGAAACTTTAATGTAAGTATCTCTTCTCAATATGTTGTTAAGTTTAGTATTATATATATGTTGGCTCATAATAACTGCTCCTAGCATGGCATAGCCATGGGGTCACCATGTGGAGGGGCATATGCAAATATGGTTATGGCATATTGGGAGAATAATTTTGTATTTAATTCCAAGTATAATATATTTTTGAAGTCTTATAACAGATTCCAGGATGATATCAGTATTATTTGGACTGGAAGACAAGAATCATTGAATGAGTTTTTTACATATATTAATGCTACTACATACTTTTTCAGTTTATTTGGAATGTTAATGTGAAATATATGAACTACTTGGATGTTCTTTTAGAGAAGGACAGAGTCAATGAAATGTACAAAGCAGTGATTTATAGAAAAGACACTTATTCAAATTGCTTTGTACACTATAGTAGTTCCCACATAGAGAACCAGCACGAATGGTTACAACACATCATGGATTTTTAGATGAATGTGTCACATTGCGTACTATGTTCATCAACAGGGAATACCCTAGTACCCTGGTAGATACATTAATTCAGGAGGTAGTTGTGATAAGGTTGAACGGGCATTTTATGCCCATCTTGGATCAATTGAAAATAAATTGTGATTCTCTAAGTCCAAGACACTGTGATACGCAGTTGGTACAACAGGAACAACATGATGTAGAGCAGATAGAGTCTTTCTTTTCTGAACTGCTGGTGATTACTTTTTCTAAGTATTATAAGGCAATTATGGATATATTTATGAAAAATTGGCCCATCATAACAGAAGACCCCCACATTAGGACCCACATGGATGAGAAACCCAAAATTGTGTATCAAAAAGGAAAGAGTTTTAAAGAAATATTTAAACCAGCTATGTACAGGTCCATCCAAACAAATTTGGGAATGTCAAAATGTGGGGCATGCCATTGTTGTCACAAAATCAATATTACTGACAGCTTTTACTTAAGAGATGTTAAGTACTTTGTAAAGAGCAGATATACTTGTAATTCAAAAGCAGTGGTCTATTTAGCTGTATGCAATTCTTGTCCATTATTTTATATTGGAAAAACTGAGTAACATCTCACTCAAAGAATATATGAACATGAATATGCCATAATGCTTTGGCTAAACATGTCAGTGAGTTCACTAGCCATCAATTCTTTTTTATGGCTATAGACCACGCAAAACATTATAGAAAAGGGATCATGGGAGATGTACCTAGAACTCAAAAAACTAAAATGGCAAATCAGAGTTCCAGCTGATAAATGGCCAGGAATTAATGAATGGACTTCCATAGCACCTGTATTAAAACTAAAAGCATGACAAAGAAAGAAAATTGTATAATGACATGCCTTTTAATTTATTTTTTGTATGCTTTTATAATTGTTCAGTTGTTGTGCATGCTATGATAATGGTTTATTTATTAGCAAATATTTACATCCTTCTTATTTAACATCATTTGATGCAACATCATTATATATTTTTGGATTTTTATATATGAAAAAAATATTTTTTATGACATTTTCTAAGTTTTAAATGTTTTAAATATTTTAAATGTGAACTTATCAGTATTTAAAATGCATATTATGTAATACCTTCAAGTTATTTGTGAGCAAATCCACATATTGAGTTGATAATAATTAGTTAGATAACTCAATGGGTTCATTTATGTTATTTATTTATATATGCTAATTTATGTTAATGAGACTCCAATGAAAAACAAAGCGGCGACATATAAGGAAATGATGTAACACATTTTAAATGTCTGAGGAAGTCAAATCAGGCACTATGCCATCAAGTGTTCAACAAGTTTAATGAAATCCAGCAGTAAAGGCACAAGGATAACAAATAATCATAAAATGACTGGTGATAAGAGCTTTTGTCCGGGTATCCCCAAGACTTCTTCAGATAAATTACAATTGCCTTAAACATAACTTTTAAATAATACTACTAACATACAACATCATCCTTAGTTATGAATTCTGTAAGGAGTAGCACCAGAATACTCACTTATATATATATATATATATATATATATATATATATATATATATATATATATATAATATATATAAGTATAAATATGTAATGGCTAAAACCAAAGTTTTAAAACAGATAAAATAACAGGAATTTGATTTATGATTAAGATAAAATATCACCTATTTACATATTATACAAAAAATACATATATGTATGTATGTATATATATATATATATATATATATATATATATATATATATATGTGTGTGTGTGTGTGTGTGAAAAAATATGTATAATTTTAAAAAAAATTAGGGAATAAGAATAAAGGCAAACTTTAGCAATCTGTTAGGTATTCACCCTATTATAAAACATAAGTCAATTAGCTCATATGTTTTATACATATAAAAGTACAAAAATATAAATATAATTAATATTAAAAATTCCATTATATATAATTATTGGTTTACTACTAAAATGTCGGACAACACTCACGCAAACTTGGAGTGGTCGAAAGGCTGATTTCCAGTTCACAGAAGGTTGAACCGAAAATAATCATTTCCACAATAGTGAATGTTGGTGTGCATTCGATGTTTTGAGGTCGACATTCTATCTGGAGATCGTGGTACACTGGGGATTGGGAAATGGACCCATTTCCTCACTGTAGTGTGATCTCAGAGTTTATATATATAGTTAGCAGGGGTTGTCCCCCTGCAAAGCATTACTTGGGAGTGATGCCATCAAGTGTTCAAAAAGTTTAATGAAATCCAGCAGTAAAGGCACAAGGATAACAAATAATGATAAGAGCTTTTGTCTGGGTATCCCCAAGACTTCCTCAGATAAATTACAATTACCTTAAACATAACTTTTAAATGATACTACTAACATACAACATCATCCTTAGTTACGAATTCTGTAAGGGGTAGCACCAGAATACTCACTTATATATATATATATATATATATATATATTAGTTATATATAAGTATAAATATGTAATGGCTAAAACCAAAGTTTTGAAACAGATAAAATAACAGGAATTTGATTTATGGATAAGATAAAATATCACCTATTTACATATTATACAAAAAATACACATATGTATGTATATATATATATATATATATATATATATATATATATATATATGTGTGTGTGTGTGTGTGTGTGTGTGAAAAAATATATATAATTAAAAAAAATTAGGGAATAAGAATAAAGGCAAACTTTTGCAATCTGTTAAGTATTCGCCCTATTATAAACCATAAGTCAATTAGCTCATATGTTTCATACATATAAAAGAACAAAAATATAAATATAATTAATATTAAAAATGCCATTATATATAATTATTGGTTTACTACAAAAATGTCGAACAGCAGTCATGCAAACTTGGAATGGTCGAAAGGCTGATTTCCAGTTCACAGAAGGTTGAACCAAAAATAGTAGTTTCTACAATGAATGTTGGTGTGCATTCAGTGTCTTGAGGTCGATGTTCTATCTGGAGATTGCGGTACACTGGGGATTGGGAAATGAACCCATTTCCTCACTGTAGTGTGATCTCAGAGTTTGTATATATAGTAAGCTGGGGGTGTCCCCCTGCAAAACATTACTTTGGAGTGACTGGAAGGCAAGGTATGCTGGATAATATCAACTTTGTCGAATGGGATGAGTCGACATTACCGGTTTTGTTTTTGTTGCCTGTCTGATGTTTTTATTTTCATTATTTTTTTTGATGACATGATCACTCGGCAGCATCAGCTTCAGGATTTCAATAGTAAACATAATTATTATGGCAATAAAAATAAACAAACTGAAACCACAAAATAAAATTATTTAACAAAATAAAATGCTTGATACTGGTAAATAGTTGTTAGAAAGTTAAGGACTATACAACCTAAATGAAGTTTGACAGATTCATTTTTCCAGAGCCTTCTTTTTCAACAAACAAGCAATTGTACAGTTATCATTCAACCATGGTACTTTAAATGCATCAACTAGAAGTTGTCAGTACAATTATTTTATCTCAAGCATTAATTTATAATGGAGAGGGAAGATTATCTTCTTAGAATGGAGGTGATTCTCAGCACTAACACTTACACTGGTTAGTACCAACGAATTAAATAAATCAAGCTTATGGGAAAGTTATGGTACAATTAGTTGATCTATTTATTGATGGTAGGATCTCTATATGTATGAGTACTATTACTTGATTGTCCCTTCTCCAATTACACTGACCATCTTTGGGATGCTAAAGATTACCTTTATTCTTATTCCCCAATGTCTTTTTTTTATAAAAGATATATATATATACATATATATATATATATATATATATAGATATCCCGATCTACTTCAGTTGATCAACCTACCTGAACACCAAAGTCCATATACGCAAGATGAAAATACTAAACAGACCAGGATACTGAATGTACAAAACATTGGAAAGTCACACTGGGAAAATGGTAAGTTGTCCACCACCACAAAAACAAACCACACTAAATTCAACCCATCCAATTAGGAGACTTTGGCCCCCAGACCCTGCATTTGGGGGGCTTCCCACACCCCCTTTACTTAAATATATCAACTCCGAGATCACACTAGAGTGTGGAAAAGGGCAAAGGTCACCATGTTAGCCAACCGACTCATTTACCATGTTAAACTTCCGATATTTTGCCATTCGGTATCCTGGTCTGTTCGGGGCTTTCATATTGGGTATCTGGGCTTCGGTGTTCAGGTACGTCAATATACTGAAGTAGATCCATATATATATATATATATATATATATATATATATATATATATATATATATGTGTGTGTGTGTGTGTATATTATTGTATAATATGTTAATAAGTGATATTTTATCTTAACCATGAATCAAATTTCTGTTATTTTATTTGTTTCAAAACTTTGGTTTTAATCATTACATATTTTACATACAAAAAAGTGAAGAAAAGATTTTTAAGTGAGTATTCTGGTGCTACCCCTTTAAGAATTCTTAACTACTGGAAACGTGTATGTTAGTAGTTTTATTTAAAAGCTGGGTTTAGGGTAATTGTAATTTATCTGAAGAAGTCTTGGGGCTACCAGGACGAAAGTGCTTATCACCATTTCTTGTTGTCATTATTTGTTATCGGTGTGCCTTTACTGCTAGTTTTCGTTAAACTTATCGAACATTTGCACTCCTTTTATCTACTTTTCATGTTCTGTGGACTGGTGAACAGGTTGTTGCTAGTATCCCTTATGAAGGATGTCGGATGATTATCTTCTTTATCTTTCCGTATTTCCCTTGTAACCTGATATGTTTCTTTGTGCTGTCTACTGAGTCATTTTACGTGTCACTTTTCTTTTTTAACATTTTATCAATCTCTTAGTTTCTTGGTTAGACAACCAGTATTCTTTCTTATTTTGGTCTATCTTTTATATCTCCCACCTTTTCCTGCATTCTTTCTTTTAATGACTTCCTGGACTTTTGCATTCCACTACCAGCTTTCATTATGAACCTCATTTCCATACCTGGCTCAGCCACATATCTGTTCTGTAGTACACATGTTAATTTGTTGTCCTTCCATTCTTCTTGAACTCCTCCTTTGAACTCTTCTTTTTGAGGTGCTAGAGTACTGGGTTTTTCTTTGTGCTCTTGTCCTTTCTCTCTTGTCAGCTTCTAGGTCTTCAGCATAATCTGTTTTGACCTCAGATCATTCTCTGACCAGTGTTTGCATCTGATTGTGGCAGTTTGCTGTGGAACAACTCTTTCACTGGGGATAACTTTGAAATCAATAATTCTGCTTTACTGCCCTTTTTTTATTAAGACAAAGTCTACCTGAGTCACATGTTGACTACTCTTACATGTGACCTTTTCATTGTCTCTCTTACTGAACAATTAGCCAGACAGAAATCTAGAATGACCTTTCCTTCTTTATACCTGCTGCCCCACTGATGTGGACCCAGAAAGTCCTCATATCCTGTTCTTTCTGTCTCAGTTTGTGCAGCCAGATCCCCCATTGTCAACACTAACTCAGACTCAAAACAATTCCAATTATATGACAGCATACAGGACACCAAAGTATTAACTGCAGAATTAGGGGACTAAAATGTGGTCAGTGATAACAGTGGCTTTGATTAATCATCCCCCAAACTCAAATCCTCCTTTACTTAGGACCATACCTCTCAACCTCTTAGAGCAAGAAATCTGGATAAAACCATACATAAAAGTGGGACAAAAGCCCAAAAATAGGGACAATTTTTAAAAATTGCTCTTACAAACTTAGACATTTGATAGAACAACAATTTTTACATTAGCATGAATTTTCTGAAGGGTATGAAGTCTGAAACCCAAATGTCTGTCATTATTCTCTAACTTCATTTTTTAATGATTTGTCCCTAATTTGCCAGAAAACTACAAATTTATGAAAAACATACCAAAAATATGAGGCATAAAAATGGACATTCTGTGAAAATCTGTACCATTGAGAGGTATGCTTAGGAGAATAATTTTACAGATTCTTGGTGATGCGGAGGGTTGGATTTTAATCTTGGGGGACTGAAATGGCAAGATATGAGTATTAGACTGAGGCGAATTAAAGAAATGATACTAGGAAGGTTTGTATCTGGGCTTCTACTAGAGAAATAAGATTACAAGACCTGTTCAAAACTTGCACTTCCACTGAGGATCCAGGATAAGCATTTTACTTGAAAAAGTACAACACATAGTCTGCAATAGACAGGATACATATATTTATGGAGCATAGTCCATTTGTCCAAAACTTTACTCTCGGCCTGCTCATGTTACCAGATCATACCCTCCCCCCTTTTGTATTTGTATGCAATACTGACTATGATTATCAGTCAGGAAATAAACTTTGGAGATTTCCATCATTTATTTTAGGGGACCTAAATTTGATTTATTTATTAAGGAAACAGTGACAGAGCTAATAACTGAATGGAGAGATAATATAGTGGATAACTGGGATTAGTGTAAGACAACTCTCAAGGGGAAAGTGATGTAGTGTACTATGACCAAAACATTGGAGGTTATAAGGAAGTATTTGCTGCAAGTATGTTAAGAGAGTTCTCAGGGGGGGGGGCTGTTGACACAGAAGCAAAGGAAAAATATGACAAAAATAAAAAGGCAACACAGGAATACTTGCATTCCATTTTTTTGTCTGTTTGTTTGTTTTATATGACAGTGACTGTTGCAAGTTTTGCCACCACCTTGGCATAAAATTTAAAATACCAGGCAGTTTTATTGAGGAAAATGGAAGATGGCAACTTGGAATAGGGTACCTGGTTGCCCAGAAAATAACAGATTTGTGTAAACATTTTCAAAACTTTTATTTCACATTATATGAGGAGGAGAAGAATGAAGTGTCAAAGGAGGAGGCACAAGCAAATATATTTCTTGAAGTGTCGACTTTCCACAAAATAAATGGTAAATAAACAGCAGATTGTTTCTACCAATTACATTACTAGAACTTCAGGGGTGATAGAAAGTCAGAAGTGAAACAAATTGCGAAGAACAGATGAGCCCCCTATATGGAAGATGTTAAAGAATGAAATATACCAGACTTTATTCATGCTTATAAATAGGATATTAGAGGGGAAAGCTCCACCAACATCTTGGAAATAGGTTGAGGTATCTATAATAGTAAAGCCAGGAAAGAACCCTATCTGTACACCATCTTGCAGGCCAATTTAATTATTAAATCATAATTATAAGGTTGTCATGTTAATAATGGCCAACAGAGTAGCCTAATGTTGACCAAATTTAATACACATTAATCAATATGGATTTGTACAGGGTAGGAAAACTTTTAATAATATTTTTAGAACAAAAGGGATTCTCCAGCTGGCGAAATTATCAGGGAATGCCTTAGCTCGAAACAGCTTTAATACAGAAAAAGCTTTTGATAGGATTAATTGAGAATTTTTGTTTACTATCTTAAAAATAAAGACTTTCCAACAGGGTTTATATCTCTTCTAAGAAATATTTATGGAGGAGTAGATGTCTAAATTATTTTGATCCATTTTCCCTTTCATGAGGTACTCAAAAGGGATGCTGACTTTTCCCATTTTGTTTGCAACATATCTTAAACCACTGTCAGTGAAAATGTGAAGTTCTACTATTCAGTGCTGGCTTTGGGTTAATATGCATTTAAAATTATCTTATTTTGTCTTTATATGTGTATTACAGCCTACTGACATTTTGTGAACCAAAGTTATAAATACGGTATATATACCATTGTTACTGACCCTCCTATTAACTCATTAAAGCTGACCGATGCCTCCAGGTGCATCTGCAATCCGCAGTTACATCCTACTGATGCCTCTAGGCATCAAATATTGCTTGCTCGTATCTGCATTAATAATTGCAAAACCATGCTATCTACAAGGTATTAAAATATTTTATCTTAAAGCTTACACAACGCCAAACAAACTTGCATTGTTATTTGACCTCTGTCTTGTATAGGTAAAGAAATATTAATTGTTGTTCATGTGATATTTATTTATATTGCCATTAATTTCATGTTTCTCTAAATATTTTGACAATTAATTAGCAGTGACAGAGCTGCTTAGCTGCATATGAGAGCTCTCAGCTGGATTTAGTAAAATGGCGCTGACAGTGTGTGTAACTTATAAAATCTAGTTTAAGACCTAGAAGCAAAAGAATACTACTTTGCCGAAGAGGTTGCCATTTACACTTACTTAGTAATCGCTACGGTTCCAGAGATATGAGCATTTATTGGAAATGTGAAGACATAATTTGATTCTATAAAAAAAGCTTTGGCTCCACCAACTGGAAGTTACAGTCAATATCCCTGAGGCCCACAGGAGAGAATTATGCATGCATTTATTTATTTATTAATTAATTACATTTGTTGACTGGGTATGTCCGACTGGGCCAGAGGCCCATTTTCAGCAGAGACCCGTGGAGAAAAGCTCCACAATAATATAAGACAGTAAACAAAAACATACTAACAGTAAACATTAGTACAATAGAATTATTTTTCAGCATCTAGAAACAGTAAAAAACAAGGTCCTTTTTACTAGTGGAGACTCAGGGGAAAAACTCCACAGTAGTATAACACAAACAAATAGCAGTAAATATAATACAGTCAGTAGAACTGTACAATTACTATTGCAGGAACAACCCAGTAGCAATAAATATAATACAATCAGTAGGAATGTACAAGAGTAAAGAGTAGAAAGTATATAAGTTAAAGTTTACAAAAGGGATGTTAGATGGTCTAGTGAGAAAGGTAACTAAAGTTGAGGAAGTAGAATAACCTGGGGAGAGGCAGGAACACAGCCTGTGAATGGTGAGGTGCTCCTTTAGGAGTGATTTGAACTGGTTATGTACTAGATTTTTTTGTTATTGTTTCTGGAAGGGTGTTCCAGAGTTTGGCTATTCTGTGTGACTAGAAGGTCGCCATGTTGGTTGTGGGAGTTGGATACTTTTTGTAGGAGTTTGTTGGAAGATCTGAGGGATCTGCTATTAGTATTAGGTTGAACTAAAGAGGAGATGGCAGGGCAGTTGTTGGTGCATAGATTATTTTGTGGGCTAAGGATAGTCGATTGAGAGAAAGAAGGTTGGGGAGCTCTAGGCAGTTTAGTATTGAAAGAGCTGAGCAGTGGTGGGATCTGTGTGGGTGATTAGTGGGAAAGTTAGAAATGTTATGGTAACATGATTCTAGATTCTTGAGGTTAGACTTTCCAGGGTTAGTAAATATGAGAGAGCCATAGAGAAGTGTAGATAGATGGTGTGTGTGAGCAGTGGCTAACCTGGCATTGGGAGTTAGGAATAGTTTGGCTCTGTATAGAGTACCTAGTTTGATGTGGGCATTTTTGATTCTTTGGGCAATATGTATGTCAAATTTGAGGTTGTCATCTATGGTGACATCTAAACATTTTGTGTGGTTAGTGGGAGTAATTTTGGTACCATTTGCTGAGGTGATTGAGAGTGGGGGCTGGGAAGTCTTGGGTTTTTTTGTTACTAAAAGCTATGATTTTGGTTTTGTTGAGATTTAAAATGAGTTGGTGTTGGCAGAGGTAGGTTTCAATGTCCTGAAAAGAAGGTTGCATTTTTAGTTGGAGCTCTTGGGGAGAGGGGGCAGAGCAGATAAGGGTAGCATCATCTGCATACTGTACTATGGAGGTATGTTTGGTTGCTGCACTGAAGTTGTTTGTGAATATGATGAAGAGAAGTGGACCGAGAATAGAACCTTGGGTTACACCCACGGAGATGGGGAGGAGGGGGAAAGCGAGTTTTCCCACTTTGTAGCTTGTTGACAGTTGGAAAGATAGCTGCAGAACCAAGTTAATGAGGGTAAACTAAGCCCATAGGAAGATAGTTTATTTAGTCAAAGCTGTTGGGATACAGAGTCAAAGACTTTAGACATGTCGAGAAGTATGGAAGAGACATGCTGGTCTTCGTTCATGAGATGGTGGATGGTGTTAGTGAAGGTTAGGAGGGTAGTGCTGGTACTGTACTTTGGTCTGAAACCATGCTGGGAGTTGGAAAGGAGGCTGTTGTTAAGGAAGTAGGACATGAGCTGGTTGTGGGTGCATTTTTCTAAAGTATGGAACTATTTCAGGGAATAAATTCACCAGAGAAAAGGTTACTATAATAAAATATGCCCCTTCTTAATTATTTCAAATTAGATTTTCTTTTTTAAGGGGACTTTCAAGCTTTGATACCTTTGGGTTTGGTGTTTGCAAAGTATTTGGTAGACAGTTATTTAACACTAACAATATTGTTATATAAATGTAATGATTTCTTATAAAATGACAGTCTTTAGTGCTAGACCTGAATCAAAAAGCTTTGGATATATAGATCTTGATTTTCCCACACATTGAACATGTCGCACAGGCCCTGGGTATTAGCCTCCAGAGGATTTTATCAACAAGCTTAACCAGCAGCTATGAAAGTTTATTTGGGAGTGTTAGAGACGAAGAGTAGCCTGGAATACATTCATATTACCACCAAAAAACGGAAGGTTTGGGAATCCTGGACATCCTTAGTTGATGGTATGCTGTGTAATTCTCAGAGTTTCTGAGGTTAGTGATGCCCAGTTATAGAGCTATTTGTAAAGCAATAGTGTATCAGACAACAGGTAGAGGGGAATGTCGACTGGTAGGGATATTTTTATGGAGATGAGTAGAATAAGCACTATTTATCCTACCTAACTTATTTGTGAAAAGAAATACAAGACATAAAAGTAGATTCACTGTTAAATGTTTCTGATATGCTACATACAGGGGGACCAAAACAGAATCTGCAAAATTAGACAATGTTCTGGCAATGGCAGAAGAAAAAAATAATGACCTTCAATACTGCATCATTTGATGGCTGGAGAGGAAGTGATGGGATAACAAGCAGTGGTAGAGCAATATAGTCCTCCACTTGCTTTGTACATATCTTTATCTGCAATTCAACTACATGTGAAAAAGACTATCTGGTGAAACAGGGTGACAAATTCACAGATGTGCGTACTGGCCTATTATTGGAAGGTAGTCAGCAAAACCCTAATAGAAATAGATTTCATTACAAGATAGTATATAGCTAAAGTCTCTATCCAAGAGTGGTTGCAGCAAGGATTAGGGAAAGTTGGGAAGAGACACTTCATATAGAGATACCACAAAACAGATGGACATCAGCCCCAAAGCATCTCTCTGAGAAATACTATAAAACATGGGAAATTCAGAGGATTTTTGTGGAAATTTCTACACAAATAATTTTACACAGTTGAAAAATTGGGAAAAATACATAGATTAGCAAATATACAATGCAGGAGATGTGAGCAAGATCAACTGGAACACAGGCTCAACATATTTTGGGAATATCAGTCAAATGCGTTAACAGAAAATATGCAAGGGATGATAGTAGAGCTAGCCAATAATGCTTTACCACTATCATAGGAAATATATTTTTGGAGTAAATATATATTCTCTCTTTTAATGGTAATATCCAAAAAGAAATCACTGAATCCTTTTAAGTTCCATAGGAAAATCATTAACCCAATCATTATTATTTAACCTATTAAAAATGATACAACAAAAAACTGATCTCTTTTACAAAAGAGAGTAAATCATCAGTATAATATATGTACACACATGCATAACTGCATTATTTATAAAATAATAATCAATATTGATAAACTGTCTTTCAAAAGCAGACATGAAAATGCTGACAGAAGCAGGAGCATATGAAGCTCCAATAGCCATTCCAGTTGTTGAAAAACAATCATTTTCATATTTAAAAGAAATAAGGACAACACTAAAGAAAAAAAGACCCTCCCCCAAATAATGCACTACTGCCTTCAGTCATAATGTTTGTGAGATGTATACAAGTCTCTCACATGTGTACTCAGCCAGAAATAATTATTCTTCCAAATATTTTTTGAACTTTCTAGACAAAATCTGCTGTGTTCTTAACAAAAGAATATGTTAGAGGAAAAAAATATTTTAGTATGGGATCTACTAAACTACATATATGTTCAATATAGCTTCCTGTTCCAGAAATGATAGGTCTTCCAGGGGAATTCCATCTGTCCTTATGCATTATTGGGAGTATGAAGACTCTGACCCAGTAGATTTTTGTTCTTTAAAAGAAACACATCATCCTTAGAAAGAAACTCCAGTTTAGATCCTCTATTCAATAAATCAATCAACTGTTGCTGAAAATAACATATCAAATTACCATCAATATTTAAGTCATATTTTCTACATTAAATAACATGCTACATATTCTGTAATACTCTGTTATATTCATAATCAAAACATTCCCTCCTTTCTGATTTACTGACTATTCAAGTTTCGTATGCTGTCCACCTGTGTCCCAAGGTCTCTTATCACACTTTCAGTGTTAAGTAGACTACCACATATGTGGTAGCTCATGGGTACAGAGTTTTTACCAAAAAGGATGACAATGCACTTTTTGATATTGAGTCTGAGGTCATGGCTTTGACACTAGGCATCTGTCTCACTGGGTAAATTAACAGATCTGAAGATCCTTTTCAGCCACGCAAGCAAGAATGATTAACATAATAACATAAATGAAACAAGCACACCTTAAAGGAGAATAAAATAATAGAATAACACAATTTGACATAGTAAATAAGAAAGTAATGCAACAGAGCTTAAGAACTTGCACAGCATTTTGTAATAATTATATAGTAAAGGTAACAAAACAGTAAATAACCTGAAACAAGCAACGTAACTGCTACAGAGTGAACATAATTGTGAAAGTGAATTTAATAACTGTATGATACAACACCCTAGTTGGTACAGGGAGAGCACACTTTAGCAAGATGAAAATATGTCTGACTAAGCTTCTTGCACTAATGTCTAGAGACATGTACAGACAAATGGACAAATTACTTCACAAAAATAGAATAACATAGTTTCCCAGTCTATTTCTACAACAGAATAAAATAATATGGATAAGACATGATTTAGCACAACAGTCATTAATGGCCAGTTTGGTAGAAATCAGACAGCATTTCTAAAAAGGAAAGAAATATACTATTTGATTCACATCCAAATCCTTCAAGCTTACTTTGATCATACTTCTAGCTAAAAGGGTAATGCAACAGAGCTTTAAGAACCTGCACAGCATTAGTATCCTGGGATGAATACACTGGAAATTTGAATTGTTTTTACAGTCTGTTTTCTAGGTGTTTTTGAACTTCACATATATGTATGATTTTAAAATACATAGGGGGTATTAAAGAACCTTCTGTAAAGATAGGTAGAGAGTTTTAAAAGGTGGGTTGTTAAAACATGTTGGATGGGAACAGTGGGCTACATAAGTTGCTATGAAGTTCACTAATTACTGATGCAATGAGATTATGAATTCTGCAGTTTTGGGGAAAATTTTTGGTTGAGCCCAGATGATTTACTGTATTCCAAACTTGATTGAGGTGTCCTACATATGTGGCTTGTAACTTTCTGCAGTATCCTTGATTAATGGATATTCTAGTGATTCACTTTAGCATTTGGAATGTAATAATTTTGGTACTGTTAAATGGGCCATTTTTCCATTCTGCTCAGCACTCATCTCTTTCTTTAATGAGTTGCATGGTATTGTTTCCCTCTTCCAGTGGTATGTGGGCTACTGGAGGAGGTAAACAAAAAATAACTATCAGTCCCACTATCTGAACACAGCTTTTCCTAATGCTCCTGTCTTCCATATGCTGGAGCGAACACACTTTAGCACATAACCCTGATGGCGTTAAATGTACATACACTGCAGCACCCTGAGAAAAGACATTTTAACTTATCCCTTACTCCATCCTGCATAACAGTGATTCCCCAGGATATCAAATGAATTATTATAAGCTACTTATATGCTGTAGTGTACCTCTCATAAATGTAGAGTTTAAATCAACTCTTTCAACATGTGTCTGTACTCTATGGCCAGTTGTTGAGTGCAAAATCAAAGATCTTGTTCTTTATGTAATATGTGCCAACATTTATGCTGCATAACATTCTAGCAGCAAGCAATAATGTCTCCTGCTAAGCCAAGCAATAAACTGATTTTGATAAGATTGTAACAGGCCAGGATTATTTAGGTTGACATTTATATGATAGCATTACATGTGCCAAGCTTGTTAAAATGGTTGGCTGAATTCTAATTCGTTGACAGAGAAGAAGTGAGCTGAAAGAGGAGGCTTATTAAAACAGAGGCAATTTCCTTCCATATCATTTTCAGTTTTGAAAATTTTACGGCAAATTTCATGCAATGGTTCTTTTTCTTTTATCATCTCTTGGAAATATGAGACTGGTGGTACATAAATAAGACAATGCTTGGCTTATTTGCATATTAACAGCCAAATGTATTAAAGATAAACTATAATTTTCTGTAACAGAATGCAACACATACACACAGCTTTAAACTGTAAAAATGTCTACTTTGTGTGGTGCTTCTCTTCCCGGGCCTCCACTGAAAATGGGTTTCTGACCCAGTCAGACTTTCTTGGTCAACATATGTCAATAAATAATAAATAAATATTCCCACTGGAAAGTCCCAGTTTTGGGGGGAAAGACATAAGGATTAAATAGAGCCAAGACTGATATTAAAAGATTCACAAACAACCACAGTGACAGCTAATACAACGTTGCTCATTTGATGAAAATGATTGTGTAAGCATCATTCAGTAAACTACTAAATTTATACTTTGACTCACAAGCCTATGACTGATATTATTTGATCAATACTCCTTTTCTTCTAACATTAAGTGCCAATGATTCTGCTTGCCATTTATTCTGACAAGAATTGCTGAAAAGCTTGTAAAAATGGATGTAAAATTGTGGAAATGTGACTTGCAGTCCACCAGAAACCTATATTATACAGGTGTAATTATATAAGAGAAACAGTGTGTATTTAAACTGACAGGAGAATCTAGTGATTTTTTTGAAAACTAAATTATGAGAGTTAAAATTTTTATAGGCCCATTTTTTTGCATTTCATGAACAAAGACTAAACATGAATGCCAGTAACATTCATATATCTCACTTAAAAAATGAAAACCAAGAACTGCATTGGCAACAGACTGTTTCTTCTGTGTGAATTGTTTCACTTCTTCTGCTACGAGACATACAGTGGCTATAAAAAGTGTACACACCCCTGTTAAAATGCCAGATTTTTGTGATATAAAAAAAAAATGAGACCACAATAAACCATTTCAAAACTTTTCCCACCTTTAATGTGACATATAACCTGTGCAATTCAACTGAAAAACAAATCTGTTAGGGGAGAAAATATAAAAAAATAAAAAACATACAATAGGCTGGTTGCATGTGTGCACATGCTTAAACTAATACTTTGTTGAAACACCTTTTGATTTAATGACAGCATTGAGTCTTCTTGGGTACACACCTGCCATCAATTAAAGAAACTCTGATTAACCCCAAATAAAAATTCATCTGTCCGAGTAAGATTTTCCTGGCATTTACTCAGTTGCCTGCTACAGCAAAAGCTATGGTTTGCAGAGAGCTTACAAAGCATCAAAGGGATCTCATTGTTGAAAGGCATCAGTTAGGAGAAGGGTACAAAAAAATGTCCACAGCATTGGCTATACCATGGAACACAGTGAAGACAGTCATCAAAAACTGGAGAAAATGTGGGACAACACTGACATTGCAAAGAACTGGATGTCCCTCCAAAACTGATGAAAAGACAAGAGGAAAACTGGTCAGGGAGGCTGCCAAGAGACCCACAGAAACACTGAAAGAACTGCAGGAATTTCTGGCAAGTACTGGTTGTGTACTACATGTGACAATATTTTCCCGTATTCCCCATATGTCTGGACTATGGGGTAGGGTTGCAAGATAGAAGCCTTTTCTTACAGAGAAAAACATCCAGGCCCGGCTAAAATTTGCAAAACAATACATCAAGTCTCCCAAAAGCATGTGGGAAAATGTATTATGGCCTGATGAGACCAAGGTTGAACATTTTGGCCACAATTTCAAAAGGTACTTTTGCCGCAAAAACAAAACTTTACATCACCAAAAGAACACCATCCACTGTGAAGTATGGTGGTGGCAGTATCATGCTTTGGGTTGCTTTTCTTCAGATGAAACTGGGGCTTTAGTCAAGGTGGAGGAAATTCTGAACAGTTCCAAATACCAGTCACTTTTGGCCCAAAACCTTCAGACATCTGCTAGAAAGATGAAGATGAAGACAAATTTCACCTTTCAATACGACAATGACCCCAAGCATACATCCAAATCAACAAAAGAATGGCTACACCAGAAGAAAATTAAGGTTTTGGAATGGCCCAGCAAGAGCCCAGACCAAAATCCAATAGAAAAACTGTGGAGTGACCTGAAGAGGGCTGTGCACAAGAGATGGCCTCTCAATCTGACAGATTTGGAGCACTTTTGCAAGGCAGAGTGGGCAAATATTGTCAAGTCAAGATGTGCCATGCTGATAGACTCCTACCCAAGAAGACTGAATTCTGTAATTAAATCAAAAGGTGCTTCAACAAAGTATTAGTTTAAGTGTGTGCACACTTATGCAACAAGCTTATTGTTCGCTTTTTATTTTTTTATATTTTTTCCTCTAAGAGATTTGTTTGTTTTTCAATTGAATTGTACAGGTTATAAGTCACATTAAAGGTGGGAAACGTTTTGAAATGATTTATTGTACTCTCATTTTTTTATGTCAGAAAAACCTGACATTTTAACAAAAGTGTGTACATTTTTTATATCCACTATACATATGCCGAAATCAGCCATCTAAGATGATAGGTACTTGGCCATAATCAGGTCCACTGGAAGAGGGCACACATTTTTTTTTTTTGCTGTTTGTACAATGTATATAATATATGTAAAATGTTATTGCTATTATCAAATAGCTTGCAGTAGAGTCACATGACTTCCATTATCAGGTATTTCTATACCATTACAGTAAAGTGCTTAGATGCATCCATTCAGCTAAGTGGTTATGAAAAGAGCCACCAAAATATCACATGGTGTGCAGAAGTGGTGCCAGTGAAAAGTGTTCCTTGTACAACTCTGCATATGTACCACCATTGCAAAATACAAAAAAAAAAAAAAAAAGAGGACAAAATCTGCAAACAACAATGCTACCAGCATCTACAAACTTTAGAAAGATAATAGACAAATCTCAGGTGAAATTCTAAAATTCAGTAGTATAAACATCAGTCACTTATGAGGAACTGCCAGTGTTAACAGTAAAGATGAAAAAGAGAGAGAGACAGAGACAGAGAAAACATTTGTGTTGCAGCATCTTCTCTGACAATGTTTGATTCCCCAGTGGGGAGACTGATCATCTGAGCAATCTAAAACTAAAGTGACATTGTTAAACCTTACAGCAATTTTACCACTAAATCTTCAAATGTCTTTGGAAAATTGGAAGCAGCAATTATAAATGTGTGACTTTTTGTACTGAATCTGGTATACCAGGAAAAAGCAAAAAAGAATAAGTGGACACATTTCTTCACCTCACTGGTATTTAAAGCAGTTAAACTTATGAATCAACAAAAATGTGACTTAGTGGTAACAAATGACAGATTCAGACTATAGAGTGGACCTAACAAACCTCTGTCATGTATCTGTCATTCATTTTTCACTAGATACCAGTGACTACAAGAATGGGTCACAGCTGGAGCATATGTAATTGAACTGAGAAACAAAGATAAATAATACAAATGTGTGAGTGTCATGATTTGTTACTCAGGAGCAGATGTGATTGTGGTATAGAAATGATCATCTAAGAAGCAAATATCTCAGGAAAGTAGATTTAATACTGGATGGATGTGGACTGAGTATATGACAAGTATATAAATGACAGAACTTGTACAGAAAATGAGTTTGCTTTAAAATGAAATATCATTTTATATAAAACATATATATAATAATATATAAAATATAATGAAATACAGTCAGCTGCCTGTCGGGTGCCAGGATCCACCACATCACGCATGCACTCAAGTCCCTCCACAACAAGTACAAATATGACTCTGTCATTGTCCATGTTGGAGTGAATGACTTGATGCATACCTCCCTGGACTACATGAAAAGAGACATGGAAGAGCTCTCAGATCATTTGACCTAGGCAGGTATGATCCTAGCCCCGAGTAGCATCCTGCTTTCACCCAGAATGATATCACAGTATAAGGACAAAATGACTGACTTCAACAATTGGCTAAGCTTCTGGTGTCATTCAATGAGGATCCAGTATCTGTCTACCTGGGATGACATGATCAACAGACCACAATGCTTTGCCAGAGATGGTCTGCACCTGTCGCCCCTCAGATGCAGGTTACTGGCTAAAGCTCTTGCCACCCCTATAGTGCCTTTTTTAGGCAAGGCTCAAAGGACAAAACCACCACCATAACAGATATAAGCATGCAAACTCTGAAGGTAATGCTACTCAATGCTGGAAGTCTAAACCTCAAAATGCACTCTCTCTCAAGACACTTCTAAAAATGGAGAACATTGATATCTGTGCAGTAACTGAGACCGGGTTCAAGGCTCCATAGAGCACCCCTGCAATACCAGGCTACAACTCTTACCATACCTTTCTGCCAGCAAACCAAGACTGAAACACTAAAGGCAGAAGAGTGTCCATATTCACCAAGGATATTCACACCTCCAGGCTAGTTGCCCAACACAATGCATCTAAAATTTTACAGGTACATCTAATACTGGGTAAGACTACATTCTAAATTGTAGCTTGCTACAGATCCCCCGCCATGCCCCAAGATTCTCACTACACCTTTCTAAACATACTGGAAAATATTAAGATACAACCAAACAGCCTAATACTGGGTGATTGCAACTTCCCTGCCATTAACTGGGAAAACTACTTAGGCACCAACACCTTAGCCTAACAGTTCTTGGAATTCATAAATTACAATGCCCTGGATCAACTAATCCATAGTCCCACCAGGGGCTCAAATATCCTAGAACTGGTCATTACTAACATGGGAGATCGATGCTCCACGCCAGTGGTCACCCCCTCATTGGTCAGGTCTGACCATAAGCTAATCAACCTCCATAAAAAAATTCTCCAAAGCTAACTTCATGCTACTCAAGTCAGAAGTGACAATGACACCCATGCAGATGGGAACTGAAAGTTCGACTGCTAAATCCTACACTAAGGCACTGTACGAGCACATCCACTCATGCATGAATTGTGCCATTCCAAATAGAACCAAGATGCTCTCCTCCAAAAAAAAAAGCAATCTGGTGGTCCCCTGCCATAAACAAACTTTACAACAGAAGGAAGAAACAGTTGCAGAAAAGAGAAAAATCCCAGGATGCAAAATACTCCCTTACCAGCCTCAGTAAGAAGCTGAGATCCCTCAAAAAATCCTCCAAAGCTAGTTATGAAAATAAAATTGCCAAAGATTCCAAGGACAACCACAAGGCATTCTATAATTATGTCAAGAATCTATACGGCAATGCTCAGATCTGTTCTGAGCTACAACAGAATGGCATTAAATATACTGATCCCAAGGATATTGCCAATATCCTGGCAGATCAATTCAATGCCAACTTCACCCCCCTCTCACCCCCTAAAGGGTCCAGCTCAATAGCAAAAGATTGCCAAATTCCGGTAATCACGGCCACACAAGTAAAAAACACACTTTCCAAAGCTAAGAATACAGCATCTATGAGACCAGACGACATCCCGGGCTGTGTACTACATGAACTCCAAAATGAACTGGCACCTCATCTAAGTGTCATGTTTAATCATAGCCTCACCTCAGGCTTCATGCCTAATGAATGGCGCACAGCTACAGTTATCCCACTCCACATGTGGGGATCCACCTTGGATCCCGGGAACTAATGTCCAATCAGTCTGACAAGCCTGATCTGCAAAGCCATGGAACGCATTATCATGGAACTTACAAACAAAGACATTGGCAACCTTCAAACACTGGACCCCACCCAGTTTGGTTTTGTAAAGGGATGATCTTGTCTCTTCAACCTGATTGGCTTCTTCGAATCAGTATCCAGAGCCGTGGATGAGGGCAAGGTGGTCCACACAGCCTATCTGGACCTCACCAAGGTCTTCAACACCATCCTCCACTCTGGAATCATAGATACACTTACTAAGCTGGGCATTAATCCCTATGTCACTTGATGGGTTGGCAACTGGCTTACTGGCAGAACCCACACTGTAAAAGTAGCCAACTCAAAATCCAGCTCCAGACAAGTGACAAGCAGAGTACCTCAGGGTTCAGTCCTGGGATCGCTCTTGCTTGGCATCTAGTTCTCTGAAGTACAGGCCAGCACTAAGGGACTCTGGCTAACAAAGTTCACAGATGACTGCAAACTGGGAGCCATTACTGAATCCCCAAATGATGTGGATATTCTACAAAAGGGCCTTACAGAAACAGATGATTGGTGCCAAAGCCATGGGCTCAAGCTCAATGCCAAGAAATGTATAGTTATCCCCTTTGGGAAAAACCATGTACCCATGAATTACCACATAAGTGGCAGTATACTAAACACAGAAAGTGTGATAAAGGACTTAGGGACACAAGTGGACAGTGGTCTCACCTTCGATAACTACATCACCACAACAGTCAGAAAATCCTTCTATGTGGCACACCTCATCATTAAGGGCTTTTCATCCAGAAAAAAAGGAGGTCATTGTCCCACTGTACTCATCCCTCATTAGACCCATTATAGAGTACAATGCCCCATTTGGTATGTACCTCACAAGACATCTGCTACAGCTGGAAAGGCCACAGAAATACCTCACTAAAAGAATCACAAGCCTAAAGCTGATGCCCTATGCTGACCATCTAAAAAAACTCGAGCTACACTCTGTTGCATATCGCCTACTCAGAGACGATCTCTGCTTAACATACAAGGCCATGTCAAACACAGAGCTGTTGGACATGCTACACTTAAAGAAATCCCAATCCCTCAGAGCCACATGCTCCAGGGATCTAAACCTGGTCATCACAATGAACAAAACATGCTGGAGGGATAGGTTCCTGACCCAGAGACTCCCCATACTCTAGAATAGACTGCCCATACATGTCAAACTGAGCGCCTCTTTGGCCCTCTTCTAAAAGAACCTTGACAATTGGATAGGAGATAGGAAATTCACTCCAGGGATCACGTCAATCGCCCTGTTAGACAGGGGACCAGGGAAGTAATAGCCAGGGAATTTTTATGGCTAGGCTTGTATAGGCCCTAGGGCCGATAGCCTAGTACCAACCTATGAACCTATGAATAAAAAAATGGCTAAAATGAAGCTGAGTGTCTTGCTACTTAAAAAATGGCATACTGAAAACATAAAAGGAAGCCATTCCATGAGTAATCTGATAACAAAAGAGAAAATAGAATTAATTAAACAGATGGTATATTGCTCAAAATGTTAACAGCTTCCAGACAAAGCTTGTCCTGAATTAAACAGATGTAAATAACTAGAATGGTGTCTCTCAATAAAGAAAGAAAAATGGAGAGAAATGCTCTTTCAAGTAACTTGTTATATTAGAATTTCAGATTACTCAGTCAAAAACCTGAACTGCCTGTGAGTACCATGGATGTGAGTGCAGTGTATTTTCTTTGTACAGAAAAGTCAGAAATAAACAAGTGCTTTGAGAAAGTGATCACTACACAGAGAAATACCTCTAATAGTAAAATTGTTGGATTTAGTCTAATTCCAGTATTGAATTTGAAATGTCTTAACAGAAACTACTTTCACTGTTCTGGTTTAGGAAGGCATAAAGAAGGGCTTAGAGAAGTGCTAAACATATATTCATACATAAGCAATCACTAGTTTTATTTATTTATTTGCTTTTGTTTATCAGGAAAGACCATCTGGGAAAATGTCCATTTTCAGTGGAAGCCCAAGGAGAACAGCTCCAGAACAAGGATAGAAATAAATTTTTTTTCACAATTCAAAAGAAAAACTGTCAACATTATTTACATAGTATTTCAAAGCAAACTGTCAATAAATCGTATTTACAAAGCACATCAGAATAAGGAAATACATGTTTTCAAAACATTGTGAGTAAAATCAAAAATAGTAATTTTAATACAATTGTACACTATCCATAGCACACAGAGTTAGGATTGCATACTTCAAACTGTAGGTGTGGTACAGTTGCATTATTTGTTAGTTGAGAGGTGATAAATTAGAGCAGATTTGAACTGTTGCAGGTTATTTAAAAGTCTGACATGGTTTGGAAGTTTGATCCATGTCTTGGAAATGGCAACAGAGTGTAGTGTGCAACCATAATAATTTGATTTGTTAGCAACTGATAAAGTTCTGTGGAACTTAGAACACTCTTTGGGCATCTATATCATAACATCAACAGCTTAGGTTGTCGAATCTTAAAACATCAACACCTAAGTGTCGAAAGCTAACAATAGTGAATGGCCACATCATCGAATTCTTTCCTCAGGAAAGAATTTGGGTGGCCGTCTGTAAACAAAATAGCCAAACACACCCAAATATAGTGGGGCTTTCACCCACCACATCCCCCGATGTGGAGGGCTTCATCCCCCTCAACCCCCAACTAAATATACCAACTCCAATATCGGTCTACATTGAGGAAAGGGCAAATTCCTGATAATGGCCACGCAAATTCTTTCCCGAGGAAAGAATTTGATGATGTGGCTGTTCATTATTGTAAGCTTTCGACGCTTAGGTGTCAATTATTAAGCATTCGACAACGTAAGCTGTCAACAGTTCAGTAGGAACCCCTATTTTCTGCATACTCTTGATGACATTTGACAGTGACGGTGTTTTAAGTGGATGGTGAAGTATGTTGTGTGCTGTGATTAGCTGAGAAAAAGCAATGTGTTTAGGAAATTCAAGCCAGTAGAGGGTATTGATTACAATGCAGTGGTGAAAGAGGTTTGGGAAACTGCAGACAAATTTGTTAATTTTGTTATAGGTGCTTTCTTGTTTATGTTTGATGGAAGAGTTGAGATTTGTGAATAGCTTTGGGGCATATATGACAATTGGAAGGAGAAGGGAGGTGGCAGCTATTTTTTACTATGATCATTTAGCAGATGCTTTGCTCTGTAAAGAGAGACTAGTTTGCAGTATGTCTTTTTGATTGCAGTGTCAATGTGTAAATCGAATTTTAACTTATCATCAGCAATAATTCCTACAAAGTTTGTGTTGATGATGTTTTCAATTTTTGTATTGTGTGAGGTGATAATATTAAGGTCAATGATCTTTTGATTTATGGTTTTGAGAAAGAATATGAATAGTTTTGTTAGGGTTTAAGAGCAATCAAGATTTATTACGAAAGTTTTCAATAGAAGTGAAAGCTTCTTGTGTGGTGGTTTTTGAGGTGGGGAGATTTGGGGCTGAGCAAAGTAAAAGTGAGTTGTCAGTATGTTGTATTTTGGTGTCAAGTTTTGATTCCTTGCGCATGTCATTACAGAAGATATTGAAAGATGGTGCAAGTACAGAGCCTTGTGGGATTCCTGCAGTTATTGGAAGGAATGTGGAGTGGGATTTATTCAATTTTACAGACTGGGCATGTTTAAGTATCTGGTGAAGCAACTAGTTGAAGGAGTTGTGATTGTGAGGCCTGCAAGATTAAGTCTTTGGAGGAATAGTTCATATAAGATTGTGTTATAAGCTTTTGATAAGTCCAGGAAAAGGGTGTAAGCAAAATTACCTGAGCTTTTACTTTGATTAATAGTATCCAGGAAATGTATTAGGGCAGTCCTGCTGCTTTGGTGGGTTTGAAAGTCATTTTGCATAGCAGAAAGTAATTGTTTAGCAAGTACAAAAATTAAGATGCAGTGACATATAGAGCTGGAATGTAGTTTTCTTTAATGGTTGTATTAATTAGGATGGATACTGGTTAGTAAATTATGTCAGTGGCGATACTGAGGTATTTGTATGGCAGGCTGTCAGGAGTTATTCTTGTCGGTTGCAGTTTTCAATGTATTTTTGATGGTATGTTCCTGCATGGATTTTAGGTTGAATTGGGGTGTGGAGCTATGGTCTGGTGGGGGGGAAGGTGGGGTGTATATAGGTTATTATTGCTTGACTTATGTTTAGTACTCTTTCTGATTTTGTCTGTAAAGGCCCTGTTGGTTTCAGATGAGAAAGACTTTGGGGTGTGTTTTCTGCCTGCTTTTATGAGGTTGTTTAAATGTTGCCAGATTCATTTTTTTTTGTATGTGTGGTCTGGTTTGTGGAGAAGAAGTTCATTTTATCATGATGAACTTTTGCCTATGTATGGTTTCTGAGGATCCAATATATATCTAGGTAGGACTGGGTCCTAGTTTTATGCCATTTTCTAGGAAGTGTTTCTGTCTCTCATGAATTTTTTAGTTTGTTGTGTTAACCAAGGGTCAGAATTTATATTCTCTCTTTTATGTCTTAGTGGAGCTAGTTGATTTAGTATTGTTAAGAAGGACTTATTGAGGTAGCAGACTGCTTCATTTAGAGGCATATTTTTGAGGTCCTCAGTCTGCCATTAAATACAGATTTCGCAACATATGTTTAGTTTCTCACAGAGTTCTAGGATAGGGATTTGGGGGGGTAGCTTGTGGTGTTCTCTGATGCAGGTGGTGTGATAATTGCTGAGACAGTCTGGTAGGGTACTGGTTAGCTTCATTTGTTCAGGGTTCATTGACAATGTGCAGTCTAGTATGGATGTTTCTTTTCTATACTTTGTCAAATTGGGTTGGGTGTTGGATCAGCTGAGTGAAATGATAGGGGTTAACCTTATTTGGAGTAGAGCTAGGTGTATTTAGAGATCCAGTCTATGTTAAGATCATTGAGCAGGATGATTTCTTGGGTGATAGTAGATGATAAATAGTTATGCATGCATTCTGTAGTCTGGAGGGGGATGTAGGGTACTACAATTATTATGAATTTCTGATTGTTTAGGTAGAGTTTGGCTATTAGTATTTCTTCATTGCTGTATTGTGGAATAGTTGGGAGCTGGGTATGATTTTAAAAGGCAGCTTGAGAGATGGCCACATCCCCACCCTATTTCTCTATGTGGTCATTCTAAATGAAGGTGTAACCTGGAAGAATGATTTATTCACGTTTAATTTTAGGTCTTAGTCATGTTTCAGTGATAACTAGGATGTGGGGTTGATGGAATTCAGGCCATGTGTGATGGTATCATATCTTATTGCTGATACTGCGACAGTGAGATCATATATTTGTAGATTGGAGGAAGGAACTGAAGTCTGTTATATTTTAGAGGAGTGTTGAGGAAGAGAGTTTTTATTCAGGGGGTTTGGGTAGGTTGGGTTTGTTTAGTTGTGGCTAGTGTTGGGCCAGGCTTGGGGTGTACATCTCTACTCTCTGTTAACTTATTGTGGTGGGCAGTGGAGGTTGAACACTGGAGTATGTGGTTCTGTATTTGGTGTAGGTTGGTACTATATATTTTTTGAGTGGGATTTTTTTCTATGCTGAAGAAGAATGGCCAGATTAGGGAATTGTATCTGCAGACAAGGGGGACTAAGTTTTTGTGGAGGACTTTGTTTGAGTGTAGGAAGTGCACAATTCATAAGTGGTTAGTAGGTACATAGAGCAAGGCAGTCTCAATGTGCCAGTAGTTAATTGGATCAGATGGGCAAAAGGATTATCAAGTGATACCAAAACTGCAGGTAATTTTTTTTATATCATACTCTATCACTGCAACAACCCTATACATATAGAAGAATTAGTATTCAACAACCAGCTATATTTAAGCATATGTAAATATAGCAAGGCAATCTCAGTTTTTCAAATGAGAGTGCGCAGTCAATGAAGATAAATACTTACAAGCCTGCCCATGATACCAACCAATCCCACAATCATGCAGGCCACCAATGTATACTTTTACTCCAATTTGTTCATGGTCCTGGGTGTATTCTGATTAATATAACATTAAGTGATAACCTAAAAATTGTACCAGTTTTATGTGAACCAAGGAGAATTCCACTTGCTTAAGGCAAAAATTTCAGAAGGAACTAAAAGGTGTGAAGCACCTGGACATGACAGCATAACGTAGGCTACTTCATGCATAAATAGCATAGTTACTTTATTTAAACCTGTCAAGATTAGAATCTGCAAAGACCCACAAGATCTGAACAGATTACTTCTGGGGGGCATTATCCAACTAAGACTGTTGAAGCTGTTCTATCTATAATGCTGTGTCAAATGCATCTTGCAGTAATTTGTGCTAACCAGGGCTTCAGATAAATAAAACTTGATACAGATAACATAAGCCTGTGAACATTTAACCTAACATTGGGTAGCTACAGATTCTAAATAAATACTACTGACACCATACTTGTTTGGGGCAAAAACAAAATGGAATCTGATGAGAAACTGACAAAACCTCTAAAAGGCTAAGACAACGTAATCTCAAATGGAACAAAGAAGGAGAATGTCAAATATGAGTGTCTAGTATCAGATATAAGGGATGTATCTTGACACACAAGGGTATCAAATGTAATCTAGATAACAGGCAGCAGTAGTTCAAAAAATAAAAAAAGATCATCAGAAAGGGAAACATAGATTAGATTCCTTGGCATTGTATAGTATTGAAACAAGCCCATTCCAAATCTGTTAGGTATGTCTAAGCCTCAAATAAAATTGTGTGAAAAGTACATAAAGTGGTACTAGCAGTAGGAAAAAATAACATTACTAGAATTAGTAACGGACTACCCACTGTTTGTTATTATGAAGAGACAAATATTGTGGGAAGAAATAGGCAGGGAATTTTTATGGCTAAGCTTGTATAGGCCCTAGCCTATACAAGCCTAGTACCAGCCTATGAACTTATGAACATCTGTGTTACAGGATGCTGATAGTGTTATATAGATGCAGTGTTGCTGCAAGAAGGTCACCAGTAGCTTATGGTTCCAGAGCACTGACAATGGTACAAACAAAACGTCATCATCACTAACCCCTTTTTCATTTTTCTTTCTACATGGGGTTGAGATGTTGTCTCGGGTTCCTATTAGAATGCCGAAAACACATTTTGTTGAATGCTTTTTCATCGACATATAAAGAGTGAACAGGCAAAACAGCGAAGCGGCTGTTCAGCAAATTCTTTCCCTGGGAAAGAAGTTGCTTGATTGCTTCGTTGCTTTGCCATGTACTGTACTATACTGTGGTCCCTTGTCCGGTATAACTTCCGAGCGTGAATGTGCAACAGTTACTGATTTTAGGGTTAGGGTGCGGGTTAAGGTAAGTGCATATGTATGAAAGTGTTTACTGTTTTTTTTTTTTTTGCATTAGGTGTATGGTTGAGTTACGTGTGTATGTATTTTCAGCTGTTTACTTTTGTTTTGGCGGGTAGAATTAGGGTTAAGGTAAGTGTGTATGTGTTTGGAACTGTTTACATAAATTTGCAAGAGTTACTGACCTTAGGGTTAGGGTGCGGGTTAAGGTAAGTGCATATGTTTTAAAATGTTTACTTTTTTTTCCGTTAGATGTATGGTTGGGTTACGTACATATGTGTATTCAGTTGTTTACTGTTTTTTTGGTGGGGTACAATTAGGGTTAGGGTACGTGTGTATGTGTTTGGAAGTGTTTATAATGTTTTTTTTTGTTTTTTTTTAGTTGGAACAGCAATTTCTTTCCCTAGGAAAGAAATCGCTGTTCTGTGGTTTCGACATTTTCAGCTTTCGCTGTTTTCACCATTCGATGTTTCAATATAGACCCGTTGTGTCAACTATCGCCACCTCTTTTGATTCAGTGCCACCCTCCTTACTTCTTCGACAACCATGCCTGACTGTCTTTGGTCTTCTTTCATGCAATTCCTCCATTCAGCTCTTGTCTGGATGCCCTCATGTTATCTTGCCTTAGTCTTGTCTCTCCCAATTCTTCTTCACCAAATCATCTTCAGCTTTCATGCACATTTGTCCACACTACTGTAATTGTTGACCTTCTATGCAGTTGGAGGTACTTAAGCTTCTGCACTAATGTCATCATTTCTTCATCTGTCCTACATTTTTCATTCTACCACCCACCGCAGGAACTTCATCGACATCACACCTAGCTTCCTCAACTGTTCTTCCTTCACTGCCCAGGTTTTTGTGCCATATAGAGGAACTGGTCACACCGTTGTTTTGCATACTTTACCTTTTAACTTCTTTGGTACTCTTCTGTCTCACACTACCCATGATTCTCTGTATAAGTTGGCTGCAGTATCTCAGGCTCTAGCTTTAACCTCCTCTTTCAAACTTCTCCTCAACCTTCCTCCCAGGCACCTGAAGCTGTTAACCACTTCCACTAATATCTCTTCTATGTCAATTGTCAACTCATTTCTCTTATTTGCTGTCATGACAACTGCCTTGACTGCATTCAGTTTCATCATATGTGCCTTAAGTTTTACATTCCTATATCTTGTTGTTTGCTGAAGTTCATGGTCAGAGTCTGTTTTTATTACCATAGTGACTCCATGCAAGAATTATGTTGATCTGCCCCCTACAACATGCTTGCTAATGCAGCCAATCACTACTATAAACAAGACAGGGTTCAGGGCTGCACCCTGATGAACACAACCTCCTACCCAACTGAGAATCATTGTGCGAGTCAGAACACAGTTTGTATTTGTGTCACTGTCTACATGTAGTTAGCCTGTACTAATTTAGCAATGTTCTAAGGACTTTTAACAAAAGTAGGACTGTCCAACTCAGCATTTCTCTTTGCACTCTTTCCTCATCTCTTGCTTCTTCTCCACTAACTACATCCTGGCAAACATTGTGTCATTTGTATATCCTGGTCTGAATCCAAGCACCTTATCTCCCAGCTTGCTTTCTACTTTGCTGCATATTCATTTAGCAGTCACCTATTCCCATACTCCCATGAAGTGTGATACCTCCATATTGACCACAATTGTGCTTCCCCCCTTTGTTCAGGCACTACAGTACTTATTCTCCAGACATTTAGGGTACATCTTCCTCTTTATTTTACTATAAGTACCCCAGGGAGCCACTTCTTGTATAACTCAACCGACATGTTGACAATGCTTGCTGTGACCTCATCTGAGCCCTGCTGCTTTCTCTGAATTCATTTTCCTTAGTGCTGTTCTTATTTCTTCTAGGGTGGGTTACTCTTCTTTCATCTTGGATTGTGCAAGGTGTAGTACCAATTCTGTGGGATGTTCTCCATTCAGAAGCTGCTTGAAGTATTCCTTCCTTCTGCTTTGATGTCACATGGAATGGTGAGCACATGTTTCTGGAATTCATAATGAATGGAGTATGATGACGGTATTCTTTATGTTTCTATATTTGCCTTGCAACCTAAAAGAGTTTCTTCTTGCCATCTGCTGAATCACTTTCCAGAACCAGGTAGAGTAACTGATGCCTTGTCCTTTGCTGTTGTGACTGCTCTCTTAGCCTCTTTGTTAGCCAACAAGTATTCTTAGCTTGGTCTTTTTTTTTTGTATTATTTTCTAGTTTTTCCTGTATTCCTTTTTTCTTTTGATAACTTTCTGTATGCATGTATTCCTGGACTAGCTTTCGTTAGGTATTTTATTTCCATGACTGGTTCAGTTACATATGTTTTCTGTAGTCTTTACACATGCTAGTTTGAAATGTTGCGATTCTTTTTTTTAGAATCCACCTCCCCTCTTCTTCTTGAGATGCTAGTAAACTTCCCAAGAAGTCAGACAGCCCACACTGTGAAGTTGTTTAATTTTGTTTGTCAGTACTTCTTGATTCTTACAGAGATATTATAGAAAGGTATTAATCTTACTAACCCTTTCTTTTGGAGATTTTTTTTACTGATTATCTATCTGTTGAATATAAGATGTGTAATATATCAGCCTTTAAGAGTAAAGGAACTAATTTAATTAAGATGAAATTATTTTATACTAGTTGGTTCAGTGACTAAAATTTGTTGTATGAAATTACTTACATGCAGATATGAATCTGATATTGAACACTAATCCTTTATAACATTTCTTACTACTTAATTGAATCACATATTTCAAAACATAAATTGCAAATACTAACAGCTTTTTATTTTCTTTTTTAATAGCACGAGTACACCACTCTTGTAAATGAATTATGCAGAGGAAGCTGAAGCTTATTTGCATCATCCAATCTTGTTCACTAACTATTGTTATTGTAAAGGATCATTCGACATGCATTTACTACTGGAACACATTGAATACATTGTCATATTTTTCTGTTATTGACAACTGATTTCCAAATTATTATTCGATAAACTAGTGTTTAAATGGTAATAGGGTGTTACTGCATCTTGTGGTACTGTTATTTCAGGACTTCATCTATTCAGGTTTAGATTCCAATTCATACCTCTCAACTGTACAGATTTTTGCAGATTGTCCAGATTCTGGCCTCATATTTTTGGTCAGTGTTTTTATAAAATTGTGGTTTTCTGGTAAATTCGGAGTAAATCATTAAAGACTGAAGTTAGAAAATGATGACAGACATTTGAGTTTCAGACTTCTTATCCTTCAGAAAATTCATGCTAATGCAAAACCAGTTATTCTATCAACTTTCTAAGCTTGCAAGAGCAGTATTTAAAAATTGCCCATATTTTTGGGCCTTTGTCCTACTTTTATTTATGGCTTTGTCCACATTTCTTGGTCTAAGAGGTTGAGAGGTATGGATCCCATGCATGGGGTCTTTTGAGAATAGATAACTAAACAGCATAAGTATATGAAACAGAAAATATTAACAAGCACAACTTCTCCTTTATTCCTTTGGCAAGAGCAACATTTGCAGAAAAAAATCCACTTTCAACCAAATCAGACATATTTCTTCTGCTTTACCCTGTGTCATCCACATCACTCATTAAATTGTATATTAGGTAATGTCTCTTTCTATAATTTTATTAATTTAAAGGAAGCTATTTCCATGAATATTCTACTGTAGTTCACTTCATTTGAAGTGTTACATTTCTGGAGGGTTTGTGAACAGTTTTGACACAATCCATCAAGGAAAACCTTCATATCCATGCAAATCAGAAAAGAAAACAGATTGTCAATTAATTGTTCTTTCCCCTTTGGTTAACATTTTTAAAACAGCTGATGGAAAAAAGTAATCGACAAAGCAATGAACAGAGAACCATACATTTTTTGCATTCACAGATTTTACATCTCCTTCTAATTATCTATAAAAAAAAAATGTATTATTTATTTTTGTTTGTTGTTTTCTCTAACTACTGTATGTTTATATGTTACTACTATGTAACAATTTATAATGTTTGAATCTATCTTGTTACTTTATGTATTTAGCAAGATTTTCTATTATTTTTCTATTATTTTTCACTTTAATGTTCAAGTTTGGAGCTTATCTCCCCGGGCCTCCACTGAAAATGGACATATGTCCAGCTGGACTAGCCCGGTCAACAAATGTAAAATAAAATAAAATAAAGTAAAATAAAATAAAATAAATAAATATATATATATATATTACACTATAGAAGTGGTATTATGCATCTATATCTATATCTATATCTATATCTATATCTATATATGGAGCTACTTCTAATGCTTGAAGTTTCAAAACTTCAAGCTTCAGATGGCCGAGACCAGAAGATCAAAGTTCTGAAACTAAAAATGTTTTGAATGGAGATTGCCATACAGTGCTGAACTGCATATTTACTGTTTCCTCACTGTAGTGCAATCTTGAAGTTGAAATATTTAATTAGCAGGGGGTGTGGGGGAGTGTAGGAGTGCTTGCTCCCCCTGCAAAAACATAAAAAAAATGTATTTTTTTTTATTTCATTTTTGAAGTTTCAAAACTTCGATCTTCTGGTCTCAGCCATTTGAAGTTTGAGGTTTTGAAAATTCGAGCTTCAGAAGTAGATCTCTCTCTCTCTCTGTCTCTCAGTACATACAGTATGTATACACATGTACCCACATATATCACATATATATGGGTTTTGCACTTAAATTTCATTTGCACATTACCAAATGTTTTACAGGGAATAGAGACACTTGACCAACACTGAACCAAAAAACACACTGCAGTATGTCAAACCCCACCCCCCTAACTAAATTTACCAACTCTGGGATCACACTACAGTGGGGAAAGGGCAAATTTCTCCATGTTGGCCAAGTGTCTCTGTTCCCTGTAAAACAAATTTGGTAACATGCAGTTTCAGTTTTGTGAAAGTTTGGTGTTGTCATCTTGGTAAACTGAAATTGTAAAGTTTAAATTCAGTTTATAGACGTAGACCAATATAAGTATGTATGTATATATATATATATATATATATATATATATATATATATATGTGTGTGTGTGTGTGTGTGTGTGTGTGTGTATAATATATATGTATTTTATATATATATATATATATATATATATATATATATATATATATATAAAGAGAGAGAGAGCTAGGTATATATAGATATAAATATAGATATATATCATGAGACATACAGATACAACTAGTTTACTATGATAATCTTGAAAATTAAACTCTTAAGACCATAATGTCAAAAGATCAAAATACCAGAACACCTAAAAATCTTTACTAGCAAATCTCCCTTCCAGTGTGAACCCTAGAATGATTGTTTACATTGTTTCTGCAAGGGTGTAGAACCAAGAACATCTGCTAACATGGGTGTCCTACAGAGGTGTAGCCCCAGGAACGATTGTCAGTATTAGTCCTGCAGGGTGGTAAGTCTGGGAGTTTGATATTGTGGTCTTTATCATTTTGTCCATTTTATATTACGGCTTCAGAATTTTAATATATATATATATATATATATATATATATATATATATATATATATCTACTTCTAATGAATGAAAACCCACTTACCAGACTTTTGTAAGACTGAGAAGACTTCTGCAAAACCACATTTAACAAATTTCAGATCGCCAATTGAAAACTCCAAGTAAGTAACCACTTGTTCGCACAACAAAATAAAATAAAAAATAAATCAAATTAAACCCACCCATGTGGGGGGGTTTCACCCCCTTAACCACTGCTGCACCCCCTCACCCCCCCAACTAAATATACTAACTCCATTGCACTACAGTGGAGAAAGGGGAAAAGTTCACCATGGTGGCCATGTGGTTACTTACCCGGAGTTCCTTATTGGTGATCCGAGAGTTCATTCAAATGCAGAGTCTGTGAAGTCATCTTACTCTTAAGAAAGTTGGATACATAAGTTTTCATTCATTAGAACTATACCTATATATATATATATATATATATATATATATATATATATATATATATATATATATATTATATATAGATATATAGATAGATAGATACTTATACATACACTCACACATAGTCAAGCAGTAGAGTGGTTGTATGGGGTTAGAAATTATTTTGTTTTACTTTCTTTTCTCACTATCTCACAGATATCTGACCACAAAGCTGTACTTAGCAATGACATGTTGCTAACACAGCAATAAACCTCTTTACTTTAAGGGTTCATGTTGAATAGCAAAGGGTTAGTTTTGCATTCTGGTTGTGCATGTTACAGTAGAATATACAAGCTCTTATCCCATTGAATAATTTATTTTAAGTTAACTTTAATTCTGTATGCATGTATGGATTAAACTGTATTAAAGTGGGACAAAATCATTAGACTTCATTTATTTATTTTTATTTTATTTATTTAACATTTGTTTACCGGGAAAGTCTAACTGGACACAGGTCTTTTTTCAGCAGAGGCCCAGGGAGAAAAGCTCCATGAGTAACAGTAAATTTTTATGCACACCATTAGATGTTATATTGGGTATACATAATTAAAGAGTATCATTTATATGCTTATCTAAGTGGTTCATTTAGTAGGCTACAATTGTTAATGGTAGCATGTTTAAATGGTTACATTATTTTACTATTTATTCATGTGGTTGTAATAATGGATTGTATGTGTTTTATGAAGTGACACAAAAAAGTAAATGTCAGTTCAGTGTACATAGAGAAAAACTGAGATATAGTCCTGCTGGTTTGGGGAGCAGGTTAGATAAAAGGAAATAAGTCTATTTTTGTCTCCTAGTTGCAGATGGATATTAAAGTGTAAAACTGAAACAGATTAAGTGGTTTCACTGCCCATAGTCAGGGTCAGTCAGTACCACTTTGTAATAAGATTAATGTCAGAATATCCATATCAAACGCAAAGTCAGAGTTCTGAGGGTAGCAATAACTCACTGCATTTTCATAAAATGGGTAAGTGTCTCCAAACCCACATATGTAAATAAGTAGCTTCACCTTCTGCTACTGAAAAACTTTGTAATTGTAATTCTGCTAATAATGTCCTTAGGTGACTTTATTATTCTTTTTTCTAACTGCACGTGCATACACACACGCTCTCACATGCACACACATACACACACACACACACACACACACGCACAATTTATAGGTTTACCTTTAAAATGTTGAAAAACACATTTTCCCTTACTTTGGTTCCCTTACTCGAACCAAAATGCTGAAAACAATACCTTGCGAACACTCACGTGTAAACTGGTCATTTTAACAAAATCGACACTCAGGAATTATAACTTTGGCTGAACCTACCTGCACTTCCAGATTTGTCCTAAGAAAGTTTTGAAGGGGGGCAACTGCCCCTGCATCTCATATGTGGGGGGCTGCACCCCACAGACACTTTGCAACTTATAGATACAAACTCCAAGATCGCACTACAGTGAGGGAAAGGGTACATTTCACAGTACCCACTATAGTGCAATCTCCACTTAAAATGTTGAATTCACAATGGTTCATAAATTCATAGGTGTGTGCTAAGCTAATAGCCCTGAAGCTTGTACAAAGCTAGCCCATAGGATTACCCTGGCATCATGCCACCCGACCTTAGTTCTGAGTGCCTCTGTCGAGTAGAGCCACTGGAGTGATCCCAGGGGTGAATTTTCTATTTTCCATCCACTCAACAAGATTTCTCTTGAACAGGGCCAGTGAAGTGCTCTGTTTGACATGTACATGTTAGTGTACATTCGCTGTTATGATTTCAACATTTTTTTTTCGCTAAAGTGTACTTTTGAAAAGTTACTTTCATGTGTGTGTGTTGAAAAGGTAAGCAATGACATTTCAACGGCAAACCTATGTACACACACACACGCACACACACACACACACACACACACACACACACACACACACACACACACACACACACACACACACGCACACACACTATTGTTTTCATTTCCAAAGTAAACTATATCTGTCTCACAGATCTGACCATGCATAGTATTACTGTATACCTAAATTTAAAGAGTTAAACATTTATAAAGTGTCAGAGAAATAGTGCCAACCTCTTAACACAAGCAACCCCCCCCCACACACAGAAGTCAAATTCTAACAGTAGAACTCTATACTATACAAATTTTGCATCTTTTCTAATGCATTCTGCTTCTTCTTTAAATCCCTCCTCTCCACAAGTACAAAGCTCATTTAAACATCTCACTTGTCATTCTGCTCATATTTAGACAAAATGGTGCCAGGCTGACTTTAACATCACTATAATGATGATAGAATGCTTCATTGTTGATCATTAGTTTACAATTCTAAAGATTGAGATTGCACTATCATGTGGATTTCACTTTTCCCTCATAGAGTGAATATTTTTTGTTGATATGTGTAAGTTGATATATTTAATTAACAGGCAATGTGGGGAGATGATTTGATAGTTTAGAACATACTTTGATTTCTAGGGTTTCTGAAGTTTTGAGATCACTGTTTTATTGCAATAAAAAATCATTAAACCTTTTTAGGAATCCTAGACTAAACAGTACCACTTTTATTTATCATCTTGTATCCTTCTACCTGCACAATATTTCATTTGTAGACAAATCTCTCATTTCCATATATCATATAAAACCATCTCTCCTGATTTTGAAAGAAAGAATATTTAGCTCTCCCTTATACATCATACTTGAATTCACTCTCAGCTATATTATCTCCAAAACAATAACTTCCCTTCATATCCTAAAGATTTTACCAAAATTATTTAACTGTGGCCTTACTGAGGTTTAATAAAAGAGTATTTTAAACTTCTTATGCCTCCATTCCACATCTGTAGATGTGCTTCATGATATTTTATTTGACTTTATTGATATATTTTGACATTTAGTCTTGGGTATGGGTTTTATGGAATAATAGCCTCATGCAATCTTCTGATAATTTTTAGCCAGATTTCTTCAAGCTGCGTTCTGCCTTTGAGCTGTCATTCCCCAAATGAAGAATGAGGCAATTCAAAGGGTCAAAGCAAAGTTACACCCCCCCCCCCCCACCCTCGGAGTATACTTTCAGTCTCCTAAGACTTGTTCTCAGTTCACTCTTGTACATGTCACCAGTTTTCCAACCTGATTGACATTTGCAAACAGACAGTTTTCTCTAATCTGTCTGACATCAAGGAAGTATGCATTGAACGAGGCTGGTGACATCAGCCATTGCTGTGGCATACTACATGGTACATTTTGAACCAACATATAAAGATAATTAAACTTTAAGTCCTATTCTTTTTCTACTCCCCTGCCAATGCAGATTTTCATCAGTCTTCTCTTATAGCCTTCATCTTTCTAAGAAGCAAATAGTGCAGGAATGATCCAAAGATCTTGCCAGAAGCCCGATATTTTGCCAAAGTCGATTTCCCAGTAATCACTGATATAATGCTTGCTTCCCTTCACAGCCTGCTTTCCATAGCCATTACAAATTCCACTTTGGTTATGCCATTTGCTAGTGAAACCAAAAAGTGAACAAAATCAAACATTTGCGTTTCCTGGTTCCAAATGATAATTTCTACTTCCCCACAATCTTCTAATGCCTGTCTTTAATCTGTCTGTTGTGTCCACTTACTTATAATGAAGGACAGTGTAGTCTGCCACAGACAGATTGAAAGATGTCCTTACATTCACTGTTGCAGTATTCATATGAGATCCCTGCAGTGGAAGCCCAATGTCGGCCAGTGTACCAAAGCCTACTGTTGCTTTAAGGTACTCTGAATGTCACAAATATGATCCTCGCGTAGAGTAGGGCATACAGATGACATCTGGATTACCATCCTCAGAACGTCTTTGCTGCCAGTCTGAACACATCTCTAGATTATCATTCTGAACATCTACATTATTTCTGCCAGTTTGAATGCAGTTTTCTTTCACTGTTTGAATGCCTACATCTTCTTGCTTATACCGAGCCATTGCAGATAAGTACCCCATTGGGATTTAGATTTTTCTTAGTTGTTTTTGTTTTTCTGAAGGGTTAATATCATCCAGGAAGGGTAAATGCCAGTTTAGGAAACAGATTCTCCAAAAAGACCACCATAATGTGTCTTTTTTGCCTAGGAGCTTCTCACGACCATATGACCTGTTCGATTTGTCAGGCTTTCATACAAGAAACCCTTCATAATGGGCTTTCTTCCCTTTCTTTGCATCTTGAGAACCCGCGCCTTAAGGAACTTCTCATGCCAAGGGTCAGCCATTAGGTTAGAAGAAGGTTAAAAAGTATAGACCAGAATCCTCTACTGTCCAGCGTCTTCCGGACGTTTCTCCCGAGGTCAATGAGTACCAAGAGGCTCACATAGCTTTGTTGTCGGAATCCACTGCTCTGACTGGGTTGGAGGCCGATAAGGATCCAGCTGGCAGCACATTGCAGTCATCAGTTTCAGACGTTTAGGGGGAATGACGGTTAATTATTTCCAAGCGGCCTAGGGGTATTCCACAGATTTTCTCAGGGAAGAAGTTCTGAGTACAGTTATTGAATGCTGTTCTGGGTCAGAGCCTTGTAAGTTTTACAGGGAGGAGGTTCCTTTAAAGAAGAAACAAAAATCTAAATATGTTTCTCCTGCTCCTAGAAATCCATAGAGTGAGTGGCAGGCCTTTACTCAGGATTTGTTTAATGCTTTAATGGCATTAAAACCTCCTCAGGGTTCCTGTGCCCCTTGGCTCTTTACTCCCCTTAAAAGGCCCAGGGAGCAGGATTCCACTGAGGAGGAGTCAGATTCTTATGAGGAAACCCTTACTTACTCTTCCCAAGTTCCTTCTCCTTCAGACTATAGGTCACAAGAAGAGGAATCTAATAGTTCTGATACCCCTTGGAGGAAATTTCATTTGGGGGCACAATCACCAGGATGATGGATTTTTTAAATGAGATTGCGCTCACGTATCTGACATGCATAAGAGGTACTATGAGTTGTTCCAGATGTTTTGGCTGATTTGTTGGATGCTTTTTCTAATGCCTGTAAGGCTCCTGATTCTCTGCCCCTGCTCCTAAGAAGTCTGATAGGTTATATAGGGTGCCTGAGGATTGTAACCTTTTTGTATAAATGTCCTGCTGCTGACCCCTCAGTGGTGTCTTAGCCTCTGACAAGCCTTCTCAATTGTTTCCTTCATCAAAGGTACTGCCTTCTGATAAAGACAGCAGGTCCATGGAAAGGCTGCGTAAGAAGGTTTACACCTCTGCTACTCTAGCTTTTAGGGCTATTAACTATCAGGCCCATATGTCTAGGTATGTGTTGACTCTTCTTTCTCAGGCTTGTCAGCATATTTCTGATCTCCCAGACTCTGAGGGTAAAACTTCTGCTCTTTACTTGTTAGGGACTTCCTCAAAAGTGGTTTATAATTCTACTGAGTGTAGTTATGATGCAGCAGATGCCTTGACTAGAACTGCTACTTTTGGTTCAGTGATGAGGAGGTATTCATGGCTTAGGCTTCAACCTTTACCTGACGATATCAAGTCTAAGTTGATGGCTGCTCCTCTTGATAATTAACTTTTGCTTGGGGAAGCAGCTATGAGTTTAAGTCCCAGGATAAGGGGATGATCTTAAAAGAACTCAAGCATGTGTTTGTCTCTTCTGTGCTTAAATTTCAGGAAAATTATCCCAATAAGCCAGTCTTTGTTCACAGGCAATCTTACCCTCCTACTAAGGGCAAATAGAGTGGCAAGCAGGCTCCTCCTGCTAAGGCTACTCAGACTTCAGCAACTCAGAAGTCTTATTTTCCTGATAAACCAGTTGCTAAATGGCCATCTGTCTCTTCCCAGCCACATTCCTCTTTCTAGTCACCTTTCTCTTTCTCTTCGGTTTCTCTTCAGATTACTCAGGATTTGTGAGTTCTGTCCATCATTCATCAGGGGTATTTCATGGAGTGGAAATCCCATATCTCTTTTATGGCATCCCTCATCTTTCTCGGGAACAACTTTTTTTTTTCCTAGAGGTTCTTTCTGGTCTTTTGACTAAGGGTACTATTCAAGAGGTTCCTGTTTCACAAAGGAGGAGGGTTTTTTATTCCAGAATGTTTCAAGTGCCCAATAAAGAGGGTACTTGGAGATCTGTTCTAGATCTCTCTCATCTAAATTCTTTACTGAAGGTGCCCACCTTTCAGATGCTGTCCCTTCTGACTCGTTTTCTTCTTTAGCTCCCTCAGGCCTATATGGTGTCTGGATCTCAAGGATGCTTAGCTTCATATTCTAATCCATCACCTTTGCAGGAATTTTTGCATTTCCTTGCTGCTTCCTGGAATTTTCAGTTGTCTGCTTTGTCCTTTGGCCTTTCTGATGCCCTAAGGGCTTTTACCAAGTGCCTCCCTCCTGTGATTGCTTTTTGCAGGCTTCAGGGGATTCAAATTTCTTTCTTACCTGGAAGATCTGCTGATTCAGACATCCTCTCCAGAGATTCTTTTGTAAAATCTTCATTTTGCTATTACTTCTTCAGAGCCTGGGGTTCACAATAAATTTCAAAATCTCTTTTCTGACTCCTTCTCAGGATCATGTCTGTCTGGTTTGCAGGATTCATACAGTCCTATGCTGGTATCCCTCCCTCCTACAAAGGCCTTAACTCTCATTTCCTTCTTTCAAACGCTTCTTTCTCTGGACTGCATTAAAGCCAGGGAGTTTCTGAGAGCTCTAGGCTTCACTGCATCCACCATTCCTTTGCTCCCCTCTGGCCAAACTCCACATGACAAAGTTTTGCTTGTTTCTGGTCAGTTTGGCTTCAACATACACATCCTCCAGACTTTGTAGTTCCTCTTCTTCCTTGTCTCAAGAAGGAACTACAATGGTGGATTCAGCAGTTGTGTCTAATTCCAGGGTTCCCTCTTTATCCCCCTTTTCCCTCTCAAGAACTGTTCATAGATGCTTAAGATGTGGAATGGGGAGCAGCTTTTGGCTACCTAAAAGTGCAGGAGGTGTGGTCGCCTCTTCAGCAGAAGGAGCACATCAGTGTCAAAGAGATGAGAGTGTTTATGCTGGGCTCTTTAGGCTTTTCATCATCTTTTATCTCCAAGACCTCTCAAGATATTCACAGACAGTACCACAGTGATGTAGTGTATAAACAAATGGGGGGGGGGTGGCAAGATATTATCTTATTTGCTGGTTGGCACTCCTGGTGTGGGATCTTGTTGTCAAGTATCAAGTGGCTCTTCAGGCAGTTAACATCCATTCAGGTCAAAATATTGTGGCAGATACTCTGAGCAGGTCCTTTACTCAATACCATGAATGGATGCTTCACAGGGATGTGTTTCTATACATTATTCAGCAGTGGTGTACTGCTCAAGTGCATTTATTTGCCTTCCCTTTGAACAGACAATTTTCTCTTTATTTGTTCCAGAGTCCCTGGTCCCCTGGTGGGGAAGGTGGAAGTCCTCTCTTTTACTTGGAAAAGGATGTTTCTTTATACTTTCGCTTCCCTTCCTCTCATTCCAAAAATCCTGTTCAAAATTCAACAGGACACTCCCAAAGTCTTGTCGGTGATTCTCTTTTGGCTGAGACAGCATTGGTTCCCTCTTCTTCTGCATTTAGCCAAGGCAGTCATCACAAGTTACCTAACAGGGTGGATCTACGCAAACAAGATAAGGGATCTCTCATTCATACCCACTTGTCCACTCTTCCACTGACACTGTGAGTGATAGGATTTTGATTCATAGGTTCATAGGTATGTACTAGGCCAATGGCCCCCATGCCTTTACAAGCCTAGCCCATAGACTTGCCCTGGCATCGTGTCGCCTGATGTTAGTTCCCAGTGCCTCTATCAAGTAGAGCCACTGGAGTGATATAACTGGGGAGAACTTTCTATTTCCCATCCACTCATCAAGATTTGTCTTGAAGAGGGCCAGTGAGGTGCTCTGCTTGACATGTGTGGGAAGTCTATTCCAGAGCATGGGCAGTCTCTGGGTTATGTCCCTCCAGCATGTTCTGTTGATTGTGGTAATGACGTTGAGGTCTTTGGAGTGTGTGGTGTGGAGGGATTGGGATTTCTTTAGATGTAGCATTTCTAACAGAGCTGGGTCAGACATGGCTTTATAAGTCAAGCAGAGATCGCCTCTTAGTAGACGATATGAGATAAGAGAATAGCTGGAGTTTTTTGAGTTTGTCCATGTAGGACATGTGTTTAAAGCATAGGATCCTCTTCGTGAGGTACTTTTGTGACCTTTCCAGCTATTTCATGTGTCTAGTGAGGTAAATTCCAAATGGGTCATTATACTCAATGATTGCCCTAATGAGGGAAGATTAGAGAGAGATGATGACCTCTTTCTTCCCGAATGCAAAACCATTGGTAATGAGATGTGCCACACAGAAGGACTTTGTGACCACAGTGGCAATGTGGTGGTTGAAGGACAGGTTGCTGTCAACCTGTGTCCCAAATCTCTTATAACACCTTTAGTGTTCAGTGGGCTCCCATTGATGTGGTAATTAGTGGGGACTGAATTTTTCCCAAAGGGAATGACAACGCATTTTTGGCATTAAGCTTAAGGTCATGGTTTCGACACCAGTCATTGGTCTCAGTGAGGCTTTTCTGTAGGATGTCTACATCACTTGGGGAGTTAATAATATAATTCAACATAGACATTTGTTTCCTGAGGACATAGTGAAGGTTCTGCAGGAGTCTAGGAGGCCAAGAAACCTACTACTAGCAAGTCCTACTTATCCAAATGGAAGAGGTTTTCTATTGGGTGTCTTTCTTGTAATCTGGACCCACTTACTCTGGATGTTCTTTAGGTTCTCTCTTATTTGTGTAAGTTGCTCAATTCTGTCTTGGCCTATTCTTCTGTCAAGGCCCACTTATCAGCTAACTCTGCCTGTCTAACTTTATCTCCTCCTTTAGCTTCTAGATTTGAGGATAAACTATTCCTTAAAGGTGCCCTTCACATTAGACCCCACAGGAAGCCTGTTCCTCCTCCTCCTCTGTGGGATCTTAATTTTGTTTTGGAGAAGTTTACTCTGGCTCCTTTTGAGGCTGCTGCTTCAGCTTCCTTCCAACATTGTTCTTGGAAGACAGCCCTTTTTTAGTTCTTACTTCTGCCAGATGGGTGTTTGAGCTTCAAACCATTATGATTTGTCTTCCTTTTTTGATATTTCATAAGTACAATTATAGTAATCTACCCTACCATTTACTTAATATTAAACATTCTAGCAGGTCTTCCTCATTCCCTTTCCATTAAAAAGTATGTTATCTGGGTATCTCTTAGTGAATCTCTGGTAATTACTGTGTCTGTCCCATTGTATAATAAGTGTGCATTGTAATTCACATTTCACTACAAAAATCAGAGCATACATGAGCATCAGAAAAAATCCCACAATAACATAAGATGAATCTATCCTCTAAGTAAATACATTTAACAACTGAAGGTGCAGCAAGGAGGGATGGGTGTGTCCACCACTGGTAGGAGTGTATTCTTTGATGATAATCCCTTAGGGGAGGCATGTTCTAAAGATGGCAGTTATCCTCAGATGTATTCAGCAAGTGTTGGAGGTGGCCCAGAGATTAGTTAGGGCAGATAAAGCAAGCCCTACAGGATAGATGCAAAGACAGATGAGGCCCAGGATATCCTCAGGACCCATGATCAGCCCCAGCAATACCACAGTAAGTCCACAGGTGTAAGAGATAAGCCAGTACAGCCAGTATGGACAAGGGGCACTGGTGGGCATACTGGTTAAATGATGTCCTAAAGTGGGCCAAAAAAATACTTAAAAAAGTAAATTAATACTTTTCAGAACAATGCACATTCTTGGTGCTTAATTTAACTTTTCTGAAATGGGAGAGATACCTCAATATTTCATCAAAATTAAAAGCTGCTAGTCCTTCACTCTATGTGATTTTTGGTAAATCCCCTTTCCCACCTTTAGTCTTGTGTGTTAACCCTAACTCTAAATCTACCCCTACCCTTAACTCCCACTCTAAACATTCCATTACTAAAATCCCTTTCCCTAACAGTACTACTATTAAGACAATGCTTGATATGGGTTTTATAGCTGAGTTTACTGATACTGGCAAAGAAGCTTTCAATGTTTTGTTATTCACATTTTTTGTATATCCCACGTCTTTCATGTGTGCATATCTATATGGGTCTACTTCATATGATCGACAGACCATTTGATCGACACCCATTTGGTCAACAGCTCATTTGGTCGACAGCCAGTATTCAAGGCACTTAACATGGATTTGCCCCACTTCACAATGTTGTGCAACCCTGGAGTTGTTATATATAGTCAGTGGGGGTGTGAGGAGGGTGAAGCCCTCCACCTATTTTTGCTTAAAATGTGTAGTTTTTCTTGTATTTTCATGCTTTTAAACAAAAATAGGTGGGGGCCTGTGCCCCCACACACCCCCACACCCCCCAATGTGGGGGGTGTGCCCCCCACACCCCCCTAACTATATATAACAACTCCAGGGTCGCACAACATTGGGGAGGGGGCAAATCCCTGTTAAGTGCCTTGAATACTGGTTGTCGACCAAATGAGCTGTCGACCAAATGAATTTTGATCAAATTGTCTGTCGATCATATGAAGTAGACCTATGTGTATATATATATATATATATATATATATATATATATATATAAAATCATAGGAAATTACTAGGCTATCAACCCAGAGGTTGTTTTAAACCTAGCCATTTCCACCATGAGTCATATCATAGAAGTACCAGTAAATACTCAAGATTGCATTTAGTGATGACTGCCCATGTCCAACAGGGTTGTGGGTGCTATCCTAGATAAGAATTTATGGTGCCCCATTCACTCGTCCAGGTTCCTCTTAAACAGTATCATACAGGTACTCTGTTTCGCATGAATTGGTAGCCTGTTCCAAAGATGTGGCAATCACTGGGAGATAAATCTGTCCCTCCACCATGTCCTATTTAAGCCACATACCATATTTAAGTCCCTGGAATGGGTAGCCCTTGAAACACACACACACGCACACACACACACACACACACACACGCACACACACACACACACACACACACACACACACACACATATATATATATATATATATATATAGATAGATAGATATTATATATATATATATATATATATATATATATATATAAATATATGTATACATATATATATATATATATATATATATATATATATACTGTAAAAATCACCAGAATGTCATCTTAAAATGATGTTAATAGTTTAAACAAGTCTTGTAAATAAAAAAAAAACTTTTTTTAATGATGTAAATATTGTGAATACATGATGTAAATAGAACTGTTGATTTAGTTAGGTTCCATTATGTATAAAGCAGAGAAGACTAGCTTATAGGCATTTGACAGACCAATTATGTTATTAACTGATATATAAGAATGTGTTATAGCCCAAACAGTTTAGAGAAGCTGGACTCTAGTACAGGGGATTGTTTGCCTGAAATAACAGTTCCAGATGGTGTGTTTTAGTAAGTAGAACTGTTTTTTTTTTTTTTTTACAATTGAATCCAGAATGACAAATTAACTTGAAAAGAAGCACCTATGTGTTCTGGATATTAATTCCTCTCCTGAAAGGGCATTAATTGACTTGAAATATACTTTGTATGATTTACTTTGGTTATCTCTATGTAAATAAATTTGTGCACTTGTTTATCTTAAGTGAGGCAATACCACTGAAATGTATTTTATTTTATTTTACCATAAAACTGTGCTGATTTATGATATTGTTGTCACTAATGCATTAACATATTGAACTAGAGAAGGTATCAGGCATTTTTGGCACCACTGTTTGAGCCAAAATATACTGATTGTCCTTTCACTACCTCAACAAAGTCATTCCTTTTTGAAATGGGAAGTGTTCTCTTCAGTTTTTCCAGGAGGGATAATCCTTATCATCATCAGCCCCCTTTTTCCCATTTTTCTACATGGGGTCGGGGTATCGTGTTAACTGTCGCCAACTCTCTTAATTCAATGCCACACTCCTGCCTTCTTCAACACTCATGCCTGACTGTCACAGATCTTCTTTCACACAATCCATCCACCTCTTTGCTGGATGTCCTCGCTTCCTCTTACCTTCTTCCTTTCTGTCTCAAATCTTCCTCACCAGATTGTCTTCTGCTTTTCTGTAGGGGAAAAGGGGGCTGATGATGATAAAGATGATTATACCTCCTGGAAAAATTGAAGAGAACACTTCCCATTTTTGCTTCTAATGGATCAGTCTTGTGTTGTATGTCACATTGGTGTTCAGGTGAGTTTATCTATATTGCTTCTCCCTTAATATCAAGATGACTATAGTCAAACAACTCTTCTAAACCACAGTCAGTGTTGTAGAGGCTACATTATCCCTTCCCAGACAGGTTTCAGTGGTTAACAGACAGTGGGGGACAAAAACTAAAAAAAAAATGTAATGTCATATTATTCTATTGTCTACACCAAGCTACACCAAGAAAAAAGCATATGTTACATTTGTGTGTGATGTCTAGTCTATCAAAGTACAATACAATAACCTGAACTGATACAGCTGTCAAACTTCTATGTATAATAGCCTTGAATATATATATATATATATATATATATATATATATATATATATATATATATATATATAAAATGCAATTCACTGACATAAGAATGTTTCAAAAATCATATTATATAGCACTAGCAGATTGTCAGTTTTGAAGCTGTATTGCTGGTTGTAGCAGTCAACACACAGACCTACCACCTGGGTATTTCTCCTGCAAAATATGTCACTCATACGTGACAAGTGCAATTTCCACAGATTCAGAACTGTGATTCCTAGAAGAGAAGTTCTTCTAAACCAGTGCCCTAATTCTTTTTAGAATGTGTCTCTAAGACATTGACATTAGATATTAACAAAATTTTTCGCTATTTGTATTTTATTACAGCTATCTACTATTTTGAGATTACCAGTAATTGCAGCATACCCTGTTATTCCATATTTTACTGTACATATTTAGTAATTGTGTGCGTTATATTCTCTCTCTTAAGTCTCTTACCTGAAATGAAGGTACACTTTTATATTCCTTACTCATTAAAATGCAGTACTGTAATTCAAGTATAATTTACTTGGGTGGTGATTCATGCCTTCATTTTATTTATTGATAAATAATTCTTAAGTCCGAACTGTTTTATTAAAATTCTGACCTCATAGTAACCCTTTAGTTTATTAGTCTACCTTTACTGTGATGCATATACATTTGATTCTGTTTATAAATTCTAAAAGCAATGAAAACAATTCCCCATGAATTTGATTGTTACTGTTTTGAAAGTTAGCTATAGAGAAGCATAATTTTATTTGTGCCATACCAAGTGGGTTCTGCTTACTGTATTTCTAAACTGGCATATAACTTTGTTTTGAAATGTCACCTGGATAACTGATATGAAGGCTTGCTACTTCATTTCTGCCAACACATATTCACAGGGCATTTATCTGATAAATAATGCCCCAAAATAATTGATATTCCTTTCTTGTTTATTAAAAAAAAAACATTTTTTTTATTTTACCTACAATAACTCTAATTTATATTTTATTAATATTCTACATAGCTGCAGAAAGCATGTAGAAATGCTTGATACTGTGGGGAAATGATCAAATAGGAGTACATTAGTCACAGTTCATGTTCTTAAACATCTTTAACAAATAATAGGTTCTTAGGTGAATACTAGGCTAATGACCACTAGGGCCATTGCCATGCAACTCAAATGAGATCCACACATTTGATTTATATAGGGAGTGGTTTACTGACTACATCTGTCCATCAGAGCCATGGCCCCAGAGCAGGAGTGAATTCCCAATTATGCATCCATTGGTCCATTTTGTGCTTAAATAGGAATAGGGAGGAATTTGGCTTCAAATGGATGAGGAGCCCGTTCCAGAGAATGGGAATTCTCTGAGAAGCACATGTCTGTCTAACATGTCCTATTTTAGTCACAAGCAACATTTAGGTCTTTTCATTTAGTAGTTCATAACAGGGTCCAGGGATGCCTTGTATGCCAGGAAATGATCACCTCTTAGAAGTCTGTATGATAGAGGCAGAGCTTTGAGATGATCTGCATAGGACATTGCATTTACTTCCTGTATTCCTTTTGTAAGGAGCCTTGGTGCACATGCCAGTGGGTGCCTACCAGTGCTGACATTATACTCTGATGGATCTGATAAGGGGAGAGTACAGTGGCATGATGCCCTTTCTAGACCTAGATACCATGTTTTTGCATATATGTTGAGCAACATCGAAGGATTTTCTTACTACCCTGGACACATGTAGGTCAATGGCTAGGTTACAATTAAAATCAGCTCTCAGATAGCTGACTAATGTATTAACTTTTAGGGGTGGTTTATTAATGATGTAGTTACCCAGGATGGCCAATTTCCCAAAAGGTACTATAATGCATTTCTTGGAATTGAATAATAAGCCATGGCTTTGGCACCAATCATTTGCCTGTGTTAGCACTTGTGGAAGGGTGTTCTCATTTTAGGGGATTCAATAACTGCTCTCAATTTGCAATCATCTGTGAACTTGGTAAGCATGAAGTGTTTGACATTGGTTTTGACATCTGAGAAGTAGATGCCAAAGAGGAGTGGGCTAAACACAGTGCCTTGGGGGATTGCAGTGGTGACTGGGCACTTTGTGTAGGTGACCACACCAATTCAAACCTCCTGGGTCCTATCACTCAACCAGCTAACTATATAGAATGTTATACAGAGGCTTATACCTCTTTATAACATTCTATATAGTTAGCTGGTTGAGTGATAGGACCCAGGAGGTAATAAAGAGGTTTATACCTTGTTCTAGAAGTTTGTTGACAATGCCATAGTGGGGTCTTGTATCAAATGCTTTAGCCAGATCTAGCTAGGCAGTATGCACAGTTGTCCCCTTATCCATTGCCTTAGTGACCTTTTCAAAGAAGCCCACCAGATTCAGTCACATTCTCCCATATTTGTGAATACAAGGTCCAGTTTGTTGGAGCCTGTAGTGAGTGTATTCACTATATGGTGCTTGCATTTATAAAGTCCATGAATCTTTGTGCCTGTAGATTTGAGGCTTTGTAGGCCTCTAAGTTTATAGATGAGTAATTAAAGTCTCCCATGAGTAGAGTTCTGTTGGATAATAAGTATTTTCATTTGGTCCAAGTATGCATTATGAGCTTCTTGGGATATAGATCGTGACCTATAGATGGCTAGTATATGGTACAGGATTTTGTCATTGGTGATCTTCATGTGGAGGAACTCCAGCACGTCAGCCTGCCTGACTAACCTAGATGTATGCTTGTTACTGATGCATATTGAGACACCTCCACCTTTAGCCCTTGTCTGTGCTACTGGTCAAAAGTGTGGAAGGCAATGAAACATTGCACTGCTGAGATACTCTCTGCTGCTTTAAACCATGTCTCAGTAACTATACAGATATGTATATTAGAGTGTAAGGAGGATTTCCAGGTAGTGACATTTTTTTATTTAGGCTCCTGGCATTGAGTAGTTACACCTTGAGTTTCATTTGAGTTAATTTTGCTATGTTGGTGGATTTGTCAATGTGGAATTCCCTACACAATGCACTGTGGGGGTGGATAAAGTTGTATTCACTATTCAAAAGCCTAGAGGGGAAAGGTGTAGACCGTCCTTGGCAAATCTGCATGGTTTGTTAACCACATGCTCCAAATCTGACAAATACTGGTTCTCCTTAGAATGACACCAGCAAGGCAGCCAGTTATTGAAATTAATCAATTTTTGCTCCTATTGTTGCATCATCCTTGGTTTTTGTAATATGCTGCTCAATGCTAGACTCATACCAGCATGAGACAAAGTCTTAAAGCTCCATAATGTCTCTTCATATAGTCCAGGGAGATACATCTCCAGTCATTTACACATACATGGACTATGATGAAATCATATTGGTAGTGGTCCCTGTGGTATAATGACTTTGAGTGCATACGTGATTTGACAGATCCTGGCTTCAGATAAGCAACTAACGGTTATCTTCTCCTTGTCCTGTCTGGTTAAAGGGACATCAGTATGTCTTACAATGAATTTCTTTATGATGAGAGTCCTGGAAAGTGTATTTGTTTGCCTTAGGGGCTTAAGTGTTTGGAGTACACTGAGAGTTAGGTGTTGCTTTACTGAGTGCCTTTGGGCTTGCTGAGGCACAGCTTTGACAACAGGCAGTCTAGGCATTCTTTGTTGTTTTGGAAGATTTCAATGCCTTAGCATACATTATTCTATGCATGTGTGTTGTGTGCTGTATGAGGTGGGTGTTGTGCATGTGGTTTTGACAACCTGATGTGCACTTGTATGCAAGAGTTTAGCATCCAGTGTCATTGTGTAAGTACACCTCTTGCGTGCTGTGTCTGCTTCTTAATGATTAAGTGGTTGTCAATAAACATTAGACTATTGCTACATTATTTCAGGATACCCATATCCTCTACCCTTGTTACAGAGATGTTGGGAAACTGCATATCTATACTGTCCACTCATTGGATTGGTGAGCTACAAGGTGGTGGTATATTAGGGTTTAAAGACTATTAAGGGTGCTTTGTTGTTGACTAAATAGGGATGCTTTATTGGAGTAGATGTACTTAAAAATACTAAATTCTACTGACTACAATGATTACATAATACTGCATTCTATGTAATAGGTCTTGCAACTTAACCATCAGTTAAATGCTCTGAGCTTGTCAGCATGCAAGGCATTTGCTCTATATTGCTGCTTTACAGGGTACAGTTTTATAGACATTCTACAGGGGAAATATGCTTTCTAAATGGTTGCTACTGCACAGGGCACTGCTAACCCATGTGAATGTGCAAAATTTACAGCAGCAGAGAAAAAACAGTTTGAGCCCTCTAGCCAACAGCATGACTAGATTATGAGTCCTGTTTTATATTTCCCAACTCAGATAGACCAGGCAAACACCTCCTCCCACAAGACGAATAAACCCAGTCCTCTTAATGTAAAAGCACAGTAGAAGAGACCCACAAGTGCAATGCTATCACAAAACAATTAAACAACTAACTGGAAATCCCTTGCTGACGGCAATTCCAAGACAGACTTACAGCAGTAACAGTGAGAGGAAGAGCAACATTTTTACAAAAAATGCAGTAAAATGTATACAAAAAAGCAGGAAACTGTAGCAATCACTCAAAGTAATTTAAGTGTAGTTTAGCAATCAAGTGTACTTAACTTTACCTGGATTGGACTGGATACAAGTAAAACACTTCTGGAAAGCAGGCTAAGACTCCAAGCTTTGCTGAGCTCTATGTAAATGAGCAGGAGGCAATATGCAAATGACAAATTCCATTAATTACTATGGTTTTGCCAGTAAATGCCAAAAACTAGTTGTAGCACATGCACTCCCTCAATAACTGTACTTAGGACCAATACTGCTTTTCTGGGTGGGTACTCAGTATCATGGATCTATGGAAAACAATGGGTTGGAAGAGTGCATAAATAGCTTAAACAAAGAGAATAGCAATAAACGAGGAGATGGAGGGACTTTGGGAATCCGTTTATCATAAGGGGTGGAGGCCAGAGTCACAGCTTTATT